>NW_019946625.1:35757-38408 GCF_002910315.2 Salvelinus sp. IW2-2015
TGGTCACCATAGCAGCACCCACCCGTAGCACGCGCTCCAGCAGGTATATTTCACTGGTCACACCCAAAGCCAATTCCTCCTTTGGCCGCCTTTCCTTCCATTTCTCTGCTGCCAATGACTGGAACAAATAAAAAAAAATCACTGAAGCTGGAGACCCATATATCCCTCACTAACTTTAAGCACCAGCTCTCAGAGCAGCTCACAGATCACTGCACCTGTACATAGCCCATCTGTAAATAGCCCATCTATCTACCTACCTCATCCCCATACTGTTATTTATTTTTTTGCTCCTTTTTAACCCAGTATCTCTACTTGCACATTCATCTTCTGCACATCTATCACTCCAGTGTTAAATTGCTAAATTGTAATTATTTTTCCACTATGGCCTATTTATTGCCTTACCTCCCTTATCCTACCTCATTTGCACATGCTGTATATATACTTTTTTTCCCTCTATTGTGTTATTGACTGTATGTTTGTTTATTCCATGTGTAACTCTGTGTTGTTGTATGTGTCACACTGCTTTGCTTTATCTTGGCCAGGGCGCAATTGTAAATGAGAACTTGTTCTCAACTGGCCTACCTGGTTAAATAACGGTGAAGTAATAAAATAAAAAATTATAAAGAGATAGTTCAGCCAAATAAAAAAATGACGTATTGGTTTCCTTACCTTGTAAACCAGGGGTGTCAAACTCATGGAGGGCCTAGTGTCTGCTGGTTTTTGTTTTTTCCTTTCAATTTAAACCTAAACAACCAGGTGAGGGGAGTTCCTTACTCATCAATGACCTTAATTCATCAATCAAGTACAAGGGAAAACCCACAGACCATCGTGGATTGAGCTTGATACTTGCTGTAAGTAGTCTATGGACAAGGTATGACAGCAATCAATGCGTTGGTTTTGTTTACCTGAACACTATTTACAAATGCAAACTTCTTAGCTTTTGTGGCACAAATCCAAGGCAAGTCAATTGTCTTGATATTAGCATTTTTTACTGGGTAAGGACACCAGTATGTAATTTTGTAATTTGGGTAAATATCCCTTTTAACATGTCATTGTATGCATTAGTGGGAGTTTGTTTGGTGAGATTGTTTGTGCTGTCAAGAAAAACAAAGTTAGAGGTAGTTTGGCGAGCCAATGCGAGCTAGCGTTAGCGCAATGACTAGAAGTCTGCAGGTATGGCAGCATAGGCTAGCGTTAGAGACATCATACTGCACGCAGAGACATTAATATGGTATCCACGAGTTCATCTGACCCTGGGTACGTAGAAAAACAACCTACTTACCAGAATCTAGTTGTATCCCTGTAAAGATGGACTTTTATGGAAACATTTAGAGGAGAACGCTATTCGTGGTAAATGCAGGATAATAATTTATCCTCAAAGTCAAAAGAGCTTAATAACTACACAGAGCTCAGTGTTATAGTTAATGACCCAATACAATTATTCTCAATACAGGGAAAGAGAAGTTGGAACGGACTCTAGACTGACAGTGTTTAAGAATTCAGTTGCTTATGAATTGGCACCTTTATTGCGATATAATGGCACCTGTTAGCTGACTAATCGTTAATATAGTCACCAGGTTAGCTCAATCATTTAAAGTATGATGAACACACTGTAGGTGTGAAGAAAGGAATAAGTGCTGAGTATTTAACGAAAGGCGTAGCTTCAGCTGTTCTGAAGTTGTAACTTGTAAGTAAAAACAAACAAAAAGCTACAATGTAAATATTATAATGATGCTTTTGAGACAGAAACACAGGTTTTACTGAACTTCTCAGTTCAGTGTGTCATCTACCTCAAGTAATCTTAATTGTAGCAGTGTGTTAAATAGACATGCACATTGTCCTCTGTTTTCCATTGTTCTGGGACAGAGCAGGGTAAAACATTTTAATCAGACAGGCCAAGTCTGTCTTATTAAAATGAAGGTTCTTTCCTGGTAAGAAAAAAATGATGATCTCTTTCCCCACCCAGCCTAAATCCTAGTTGAATCTTTATAGATGTGTTCTGATAATGCCTAGATATAGATCAAAGGGTGAAAGGATCAATACTTGGACTAGGTGAGGGATTTAAGGTCTATTTCCTTGGTTACTGATGATCTGTGAGGTATAATAGAATCCGTACTAGTCAGTAGATGGCACGGTGAAACTACACCAGGAAAGGTTGTATAAGGTTGTTTATACCAGAAAACTCTTCAATGTTTACATTGAGAGTCACTAGATCAAGTTTGAGGGCACAAATGAAGAAGGCTCCAGTTCTTCAAAGTAGGCCGTCTAGAGAAACCTGCAATGAAGGAAAGTAGGTCGTCGAGAGAACCTGCAATGAAGGAAAGAGGACGTCTAGAGAAACCTGCAATGAAGGAAAGTAGGCCGTCTAGAGAAACCTGCAAGGAAGGAAAGAAGGACTTCTAGAGAAACCTGCAATGAAGGAAAGGTAGGACTTCTAGAGAAACCTGCAATGAAGGAAAGTAGGCCGTCTAGAGAAACCTGCAATGTAAGGAAAGTAGGACTTCTAGAGAAACTGCAATGAAGGAAAGTAGGCCGTCTAGAGAAACCTGCAATGGAGGAAAGTAGGACTTCATGAGAAACCTGCAATGGAGGAAATAGGACTTCTAGAGAAACCTGCAATGAAGGAAAGTAGGACGTCTAGAGAAACCTGC
>NW_019946625.1:45150-47508 GCF_002910315.2 Salvelinus sp. IW2-2015
GGTCTATTTCCTTGGTTACTGATGATCTGTGAGGTATAATAGAATCCGTACTAGGTCAGTAAGATGGCACGGTGAAACTACACCAGGAAAGGTTGTATAAGGCTTGTTATACCAGAAAACTCTTCAATGTTTACATTGAGAGTCACTAGATCAAGTTTGAGGGCACAATGAAGAAGGCTCCAGTTCTTCAAAGTAGGCCGTCTAGAGAAACCTGCAATGAAGGAAAGTAGGTCGTCTAGAGAAACCTGCAATGAAGGAAAGTAGGACGTCTAGAGAAACCTGCAATGAAGGAAAGTAGGCCGTCTAGAGAAACCTGCAATGGAAGGAAAGTAGGACTTCTAGAGAAACCTGCAATGAAGGAAAGTAGGACTTCTAGAAAACCTGCAATGAAGGAAAGTAGGCCGTCTAGAGAAACCTGCAATGAAGGAAAGTAGGACTTCTAGAGAAACCTGCAATGAAGGAAAGTAGGCCGTCTAGAGAAACCTGCAATGGAGGAAAGTAGGACTTCTAGAGAAACCTGCAATGGAGGAAAGAGGACTTCTAGAGAAACCTGCAATGAAGGAAAGTAGGACGTCTAGAGAAACCTGCAATGAAGGAAAGTAGGACTTCTAGAGAAACCTGCAATGGAGGAAAGTAGGTCGTCTAGAGAAACCTGCAATGAAGGAAAGTAGGCCGTCTAGAGAAACCTGCAATGAAGGAAAGTAGGACTTCTAGAGAAACCTGCAATGAAGGAAAGTAGGCCGTCTAGAGAAACCTGCAATGGAGGAAAGTAGGCCGTCTAGAGAAACCTGCAATGGAGGAAAGTAGGCCGTCTAGAGAAACCTGCAATGGAGGAAAGTAGGCCGTCTAGAGAAACCTGCAATGGAGGAAAGTAGGCCGTCTAGAGAAACCTGCAATGAAGGAAAGTAGGCCGTCTAGAGAAACCTGCAATGGAGGAAAGTAGGCCGTCTAGAGAAACCTGCAATGGAGGAAAGTAGGCCGTCTAGAGAAACCTGCAATGGAGGAAAGTAGGCCGTCTAGAGAAACCTGCAATGAAGAAAGTAGGCCGTCTAGAGAAACCTGCAATGAAGGAAAGTAGGCCGTCTAGAGAAACCTGCAATGGAAGGAAAGTACAACTGTTGAAATGGACAAACTTTTGTTGCCAATGGGAATAGGCAATGCATGTGTTGTGGTTGTATAGCATGTTAGGACAAATTAATCGAACTTTCTGGATGACTAGTGAAGCAAACACAAAGGAAGGGAAAATCCAGAAGTTTCTCTCCTTTTGCTGTCTTGGTTACAGCAATCATTTCCACATGAAGTTTCACAAAGGCATGTTAATTTGTCAACATCTCATTTTGCCTTTCATTTTGACTCATCCCGTCTTCATTACTGTAAAATTATGGAAAATATTTATTGAAATTAATGAATGTGGATATAATTTGTACTATCYTTAAATGTAATCGCACAGCTTTTTACTGTGTTCCCTGTAGCAAATCACAGTTCTCGTAAATAATCAGCCAACAAGATAATAAAGTGTTTTCACAGCATGACATTGTCACGGTCATTCAGGTGCTGATAGCCTCGGGCAAGGTGTGACCTAGCCTGTTTACTCAAACATGGAGGGTTCTCTTCAACAAACAGAGGAACCTGATGACATTAAGCTGGCTTGTAATAGAGATGGTCTCTCACCAATAACATCCTTTCCTAACCTAAACCCTTGTAAAAAGAGACTAAACTAGACCTAATAAAAATGGTTTACTTTACGTGTACTTCTACCTATAGGACTGTGTACAGTATATATTATTTTTTGTTTTACTAATCACACTAACCTCACAAATATATATATTTTTCAGGGGGAGGCACGGCACAAGAYCCCTTGTCAAAATAAGTCCAGGCATGGACCAGCAGCAGTGTATCATTGATACCCACCACATCACGACACACACCATGGGCAGAGGAGATCTTGGCCGAGGGGAGGGGAAGAAGAGGCTGCGCTACATGCTGAAGGACGGTAGCTGCCCCGTGGTGTTCCACCAATCCCCGGGCCAGTGGAGCTTCTTCCTGGCCGACATCTTCACCACGCTAGTGGAGCTCCGCTGGAGGGTCATGCTCCTCATCTTCTGCCTCTCCTACGTCCTCTCRTGGCTCTTCTTCAGCGTCCTCTACTTCCTGATCGCCTACGTCCACAAAGACCTGGAGGACCATGACTCGGCTCCGTGTGTGGCSAACGTCCGCAGTTTCACCTCCGCCTTCCTGTACTCCATGTCGACCCAGGCGACTATCGGCTACGGCTTCCGGGTGATGACGGAGAACTGCATGGTGGCCATCGTGGTGATGACTATCCAGGCCCTGATGAGTTGCTTCATCGACACAGTC
>NW_019946626.1:0-5940 GCF_002910315.2 Salvelinus sp. IW2-2015
TTTCTGACCATACTCTAGACCCTAAGCGAACCCCTAATCCAACGCCCTAACCCCGAAGATCTTCATGCCTAACCTTAACCCTTGCTCCCCATATTTGGATCGTTATGTTTCCCTGGAACCTATACTCTAATCCTAAACCCTAAACCCTGAGATTTTCATTCCTAATCCTAACCTAACTCTCCAACTGATCCCCTATTCTAATCCTGACCTATACTCTAATCCTAACCCTAACCATAACCTAACCTGAACTCTCACCTTTACCCCCAGCTCCTAAGTCCTAACCCTAATTTCTAACCCTAACCTAGACCCTCATGCCTAATTTTAATCCTTAGATTACAGCCCTGAGCGGAGCCCCTGGCTTTTATTATCTTTTTTAATGTGGAATCCCTGGTTCTTAACCTATCTTATTTATGATTATAATCTTAAATCCTGGTTCTGGTCTTTTTTTAAACCTATGTTTTTTTATATATATTTTTTTGGTTTTAGTCTTTAAAGTATTTTATACAATAGTCCAAACCATTTATTCTAAAGGGGTTGCCTGTGCCAGTGCATATCAGATTCGTCTGTTTTTCTTTGAACCTAACCTAGCCCGCGCCTGGCATTTTATACATTATATGGTTTTCTTAAAAAGACTTCTTTGACTGAATTGTTTTTAGTATTCTTATTGTCTTCATTTGTTTGTTGGTCACAATGATCCAACACCTACCCTAATTGGGACGGTTGATGGGAGGAGAATGGGGGTGATGGACAGAGGACTAAGCCATACATGTGCCTTGGGAGAATGGATCCGCCCCCTCAATTCCCCATATTAACACAGGTGTTGGTGACTACTTATTACCTCTGAAGAAAGCCATGAGGCTGAAACGTCAGGTCTTTGTTTGTTTTCTGTTTTTTTAAACTTTTTGGAAGCTCCTTTGACAGATGCCCTGCTTCATAAACCATACAAACAACAGCTATGGAACCTAGCGAATGAAGGCCTCTTGGACTAAATGCACTCGAAAAGCAAGTATCAGTGAGTACAAAGACCGAAACAGAGGACTAAGGTGAAGGACTTTTTAAAGAAAATCTTTTAACCTTTTAACCTTTTACTCTTTTAACCTTTTAACCTTTTACCTTGGAGCATTGCTAATTTTATGGACCCCCTTTTTTTTTGGTTGGTGAATTACCACCAAAGCAGGGGTGGATAGCACAACATCTAGGGACTTTCATGATGTTAATTGTTTACATGTTTTATGTTTGGTGTTTTTTATGAAAATGTGAATTTTTTTCTCTCTAGTTCTGGATTGTTTTCTAAAAACGGCCTTGGACATAGTGGAGACTCAGTTGAGAACTGTTGAGTACGGCTATATTTTATTTGTATTTTTTTATGGTGGGGGAGGATGATATTCCCTAGAGGAAATCGGTTTGGGCCTCTGGCCCATCCTATAGCATTGGGGGAGAATACACCCACCCTAGGTTCAGACATTCCCAAAACCTCTTTCGACCCTAAATTAACCAAACAATATTTTAAACTATTACAAGCTATCCACCATGCAGAAATTTTAACTGAATTACAAGGGACCAGATCCTTTCCGCCTGGCATGATGAAACAGGTTGTTAGGCTTACAGCTTTTATCAAACCTTCCTCACCCAATTCAACCACCCTGGCACTGGTCAAGGAGAATACGGACCACTGGATGGACACCAATATGTGCATCTTGGTGGACCATTATGACTCAGTCCTGACAGCGGGGTTACTGGAGGTGGGGAGTTTTGATACCAACTCCTTTGAGCGAGCGGTTGCTTGGGCAAGGGCCAGATATAAGCGTAAATTTACTCAGTCTTCAGTGACAACGTTACAGGCGATGCTTCCTAAGGCCAGTGTGGGTGCTAGTGAGGTGGTAGGCCCAGACCAGCTGACTATGGAGGCTTTTCCGCCCTTGTCCGGGGTCCTGTGTCCAGCTCCCAGTAACGTGGGGGGAATGGGAAATGTTAGGCCGGCCAGTGGGCTAGTCAACGGTGGGGCTAAAAACAGATCTAAAAGGAGCCCCCCTAGGAGGCCTCCCAGTCTACCAGCTCTAGAGCTTGAGCAGGGTAAAACTAATCTAGTCATGGCTGATATACATTCCCCGAGACCCCAAGTACTTACTGGAGACCCACTGACCACAGAGCTAGTGCCAGGTGGGGTGGATATTGGGAAACAAACACAGGTGAACGCGGCTTTTATTCACAGTCCTAAGAGGCTTTTATATAGTAATGTCATTTTAACATGCAGTAATACTATTTCCTCTCTATCTGACTCTGGTCAGGAGGTCCCCGGAGTTGGAGGGGAGCGGGACCCGTGTGGGGCTGCCCTTGGGACCCGAGAGGGGGATGAACATATGATGATAAGTGACGACAAAACGGAATCTTCTTTGAATACGTCCTTGTCTGAGCCCCCCGGGGAGTCCCACGTGGCGGCCGCTCCGGTCCTCCCGCTGCTGTTCTCTTCGGGGCCGTCACCTTTTGAACCAGGTCAGAGTAAAACATTGGGATCTGTTACAGTCGAAGTGAATCCAGGGGTTTCTTCTAACCCAGTGATTATTCTACCTGCCAGGGAGTCTACTTCTACCTGCTTTGAACCAGTTAGACACCCAAACTCTATTAGGAAAATTTGGGATTGGGAATTGACAATTAAAAAACCAATTGTGATAATTGGAGACTCTAATATCTCACGGATACCTAGATTTACTGACCCTAGAGTGCAGGCAGATAGCTTCCCTGGTGCTACATTCCACCATCTAAAAGGGGTAGTAGAAAAATTAGAACAATACCCAACAGTGGAGAAGGTGGTACTATCGGGGGGTTTAAACAACTGCCTGTCGAAACAGCTAGCGTTGACCTCCTGGAAGCAACTACAACAACTGCTAAAAATGGCCGAGAGTAAATTTCCGAATGCCATAATCTACGTGCCCATCATTAACTATTCAGACAGATTAGACAAACAACAACAGTCACTCTTGGATCAACTTAACCAAAAAATCCTAGAGCAATGCAACTATCTACCTGAGATAAGTAAACTTAGGTTTCACACACTGCCACGTGATCCAGTACATTGGACATCTGAAACAGGAAATATGATCTTTAACTCTTGGCTGGATAATTTAAACATGTAAGGGGAGAACAGTGCCTTGATACAGCTCCACACTCCAATATTACTAATCTCTCACACTCATACAGGCTCTCTAAGATGGAAAGAAAGGTATTGGAACGGGGATTGTCTTTCATCCCCACTCCGGGAATACTGGACAGGATGGAGCTTCGCAGGGACCTACACCTATACCATAGGAGGTTAAAATTGTTGGATCATTTTAATTATGAAACTGATATTCCTTTTGTGCCTTTTATAGATCCCTCGGTTTGGGAACCTAGAGTACAATCGGTATCTCCCTCCATTCAAACACTGATCAGGAAGGACCTGGATGCATTTAGGAGGTTCCGACCTGGGCCAGTCACTAGGGGTAATATTACGCAATTGGAGCTAGACATTATTAAATCGTTGGGATCCAATCAGAGTATAGTCATTAAACCTGCGGATAAAGGATCACAGATTGTAATCATGGACAGAGTACAGTATTTGTTGGAGGCTAACAGGCAATTGAACAACGCAAAAAATTATGTTCTATTAGACCACTCTATCCAATCTGAGACTCAAAACATGATCAAGGGGATATTGGGGGAATTGCTTGAAAAGCAGTTTATTACTTCCAAACAATATACTTACCTGTTGGGCCCTGAGATACCACGACCGCGACAATTTTATCTTCTTCCAAAAATTCATAAACCTTTGGAAGAGTGGTCTGTGCCCTTCCAGATCCCTAGTGGCCGCCCAATTGTTAGTGACTGTGGATCGGAATCGTATCGAATCGCTGAATATATTGACTATTTTATTAATCCGCTATCTCAGAAGCATGCCTCTTATGTTAAGGACACATATGATTTTGTTGACAAACTTAAAGGTCTCGAACTACCACTAGGGGCGTTCTTATTCTCTGTGGATATTAACTCATTATATACAAACATTGAAACTTCTTTGGGACTGCGGGCAGTAAAACAAGCCTTTGATAGGTTTCCTGACCCTCAGCGCCCGGATAAGGAGATCTTAGATCTGTTGGAATTAAGTCTTTTGAGGAATGACTTCAATTTTAATGATGAGTTTTATCTTCAGATCCATGGCACTGCCATGGGCAAGAAGTTTGCTCCAGCCTTTGCCAACTTATATATGGGTTTTTGGGAGGAGACAGCTTTTCTTAAATGTGAGACCCTTCCTTTACTATATCTCAGGTACTTGGATGACATCTTTGGAATTTGGGTGAGTTCTATGCAGGATTTTGAGTGTTTTTTAGAAACCCTCAATACACATCATCCTGCCATTACAACTTCTCATAATATACAAAGGGAAAAACTAGAATTTTTGGACACCCAGGTTTTCTTTGGAGGTTCAGATGGTTTAACTAAATCATTGGCAACTAAAGTCTTCTTCAAAGAGACCGATAGGCATGCCCTGCTACATAAAACAAGTTATCATCCAAAACATACCTTTAGAGGGATCATTAAATCTCAGCTGATCCGGTTCAATAGAATCTGTACATTGGGTGAGCACGTGGAGGAGGCCACAACCATCCTTTTTAGAGCTTTGGGGCCACGGGGATATTCCAAACGCTTCCTTAGGGGGATAAAGGCAGAGGTAGGAGAATTATTTGGCAGGGAAGGGGGTTACAATAAAATAGTTAAAACAAATAATTTGATACCCTTTGTTATAACATACTCTGGGAACCTGGGTGGATTTAATAGGACCTTGAGGTCTAATTTCAGGGAAGCTCAACAAGCGGTGGAAGGGCTGGCAGACTGGGAAGTAATCTCAGCCTACAGAAGAAACAAAAATCTCGGAGATAGGTTAGTCCACTCTGCCTTCCAGACGAAAGAGGCACCTAATAAATTTGATAAATATCTGGGGAGACCCAAATATATTGTTAATGCCTTCTCTGGACAGGGGTTCCCTATAAGACAGAGGGTCGAATTGTCCACTGCAAACTTGATCTATGGGATCAAGTGTAAATTGTGCCAAAAGATTTATATAGGAGAAACAAACAATACATTACTTGCCAGACTAAAACAACATTTATACTATATGGCTAAAGGTAATAAGAGTACGGTATTGTACTTGCATTTTGGCCTACATGCAGTGGAGGGTTTGAGTATTTTTGGGCTGGAAACAAATGGGAGCTGGTCCAGGACACAACGACAGGGGATGGAAAGAATTTGGATTGCGCGTCTTAACACGGTAGATCCTAAGGGCCTGAATGAAAAATATTAAATTTAGTTTGGCTTACTTACCTCATGAGAAGGGGCCTCTCCAGGACAGTGACATGGAGGATTGGGTGGGGGAGGTAGTGGGGGATGGTGGGAGAGCTGCCCATTATAAATGTTTATTTAATTATTTATGGATTTATTTTTATACTTTTTGAATATGGACTATAAATACGATGGCACTTATTTTTATATCCTTTTGAATTTTTCTCGTGTGGCGTGATTTTAATTTATGTATTGTTTGTGGAGATTTCTATAGCACTTTCTGAATTTAAAGCACTTCTATCTTTTAGTGTGGTATGATTTGTACATGGTTAAATAGCCATTGTTTGCTAACACTTATGATTGTCTTTTTCAGCTATTAATTTATTTATTCTTTTTGTTTGTTCATTGGGTGGTTCTCCTTACTGTAAGCCTAACCTTAACCCTTGCTCCCCCATACTTGTTCTTATTTTTCCTGACCTATACTCTAACCCTAAGCTAACCCTAATCTCGGGTTAGAGGTTAGGATTAGAGGTAGCTTAGGGTTACAGATAGGTCACAAAGAAAATAGACAAGTATGGGGGAAGAAGGGTAAGGTTAGGCATGAAGATCTCGGGGTTAGGGTTAGGA
>NW_019946626.1:7397-29494 GCF_002910315.2 Salvelinus sp. IW2-2015
GCATATATATCTCAGATTTGTCTGTTTTTCCTGAAACTAACCCTAACCCTAACCCCTAACCCTAACCCTAATTTCAACACCTAAACCCTGCCCGACTTTATTGAGTGGTGGAGTGCCACCCCCCCTCCCCCCTCTGCTCTTCCCTCCCCCCCCACACCCCACCCTACCCGGTTTCCCAAGTATGTCAGAGATGGAAACTGCTTCTGTGATTCTGGAAGAAACGAACAAAAAAAAAACAAACATACAAGAAAAATGAAAAAAGAAATTGATAATAAAAAAGAACGAACATCAAAAAAAAATAAAAGAAAATTCAATAACAACAAAATATTATCTTTTATTTATCAACCTACACCCCCGACCTCTCCCGAAACTAGAACCCTAACCCTAACCCCAACCCTAAACCCTAACCCAAAAAAATAGAAACCTAACCCCAACCCAACCTAACCCTAACCCCTAAACTAACCCCTAACCCTAACCCCTCTAACCCCTAACCCTCTAACCCTAACCCTCTAAACCTTAACCCCTAAACCCTAACCCCTAACCCTAACCTAACCCAACCCTAACCTACCCTAACCCTACCAACCCTAACCCCTAACCCCTACCCCTAACCCCTAACCCTAACCCTTACCAGACTCAAACACCGTATAACTATTAAAAGGGCACACCTACAAACGGCACTCAAACCCCACTTCCAGGAGCACCCATCACCCACCTTACATACCATATCAGGAGTTACAGTCACACATAGGCTGGACCTGTGGGCAGCGAAAGAGGGTAGAACGCGATGGAGTGTACCAGCACCTACAGACAAAACGCAAAGGCCTGCTACGATAAGAGTATGAGGTTTAGAAATGGGTTTAACAGAGAGGAAAATGGATGGAGAAAGAACATGGTTTTATTTAATTTATCTATACTCTATATATTTATGTTTTGTTCGGTTTTAGTTTGGCATTCCTTTTTTAGGTCTTTCTTTTTTTTAACAGAATAAAAAATAAAACCAACTAAATGCACAATATTGCTTTTATGTTCATATAACAATTATGGTTGAATGAATCGCTCACCACATCGGCTCCTGCACTGTCACCCAGAAAAACAGAGCATTTTAGAACTACTTCAGTTTAATTTATGATCTTAGGACACCTAACGGCCCTTTTAAGTACAACACCTAATATACAGATCATCAGAAGAGGATAAACAGGAGATAGGCCTGTGCAGCGTAAAACAAACTAGCTGAAACGAAACACAATTATATTCAAACCTAACCCCTACACCCTAACCCTAACCCCTCACAGAAATCCTGACGGACAGTATTTCCAACTTAGGAGTAAAAGGAAACAAATTATACCATAGGTTCACCCCACTCACACCTCTGCACCATACAAAAACAAACCAAAAACCCAGTAAGACTCCTATCCATACGACACCAACCCATACTACGAGCCTAATCAGGAAGGCTGACAACTGTACATCAAAGGCATACTGGGATAACCAAAAATGAACCACCTAAAACGGATCCATCCTGGATCAAAAAAAACAAAACAAAACTACAAAACCATCTCACACAGATAAGTATCAATATTTAACATGGACACTCCCCCAGGTAAGTATCCAACTACAGGATAGTTACACCCAACTTCGGAGGACACACATCACTGGATACAGCAAAAAAAAGTTTTCGGATCCGTACCTCCCATACCCCAAGTAGACGCAAACACGACAACACGGGCAAAATCGACCGCATATACAGGAATCCAAGTGGACAGAACGCGATCAAAGCTAACTCCGCCAATAAGCACCAACTAAAACGACAAAAAAAAGCAACAATTTTGATCGGGTAAAGGGAACACCCCCCTAGAAACCCTACCTACAACACCACCTCAATAAAGAAACAAGGTTCAAGCCCTCTAAACACAACAAAAGACCAGATACCACGGCCACAACTTCTCCCTGCACATCGTACCCCACTGCACTTAATGACGTACCTCAAAAGCGGAGGAAAATATCTCATATACATTTGAAGACCATAACCAGACCTATGGGTCACCCAGAACTCCAACTATAGATTCATTATGTACCTACAGACTGTTCTACTCTACCCTAAACTCTTCTGACCCACATAACCTTACATTCAGGTATTCCCAGTGTTACGCACGCCTCTATAAGAGGGAACGCAACTCCCCTGCTACAACTCAACTCTCTGAAGTTGCAAGAGGTATGGACTGTAGGTGCGAGTAAGGATGCACACAAAGCAGAATTTTACCGTTTACTAGGATTTATTTTCTTACACGGTAACATGGGGAAAAGGGGCTGGACGGAACCAAAGCAAAGAAAGTAAATATCAAAACTTCCCCCTTCCTATCTAACCGCCTACCCACTTAACTTAACCTAATTTAGCACCACCTGGTACCCTAACCAAAATACAGGGGGTTGGTCCGCCCAGGTCTTACCTAGTGTGCCTAGACAGTAAAATATACTACGGGTATATGTATGCCGCCGGGCCTCTTGCCTAAGCACTCCCAAAGTGCCTTCTCCTTCCCCCTGGGAACAAATGAAACAGAATAATTATTAACAATTTCACACACACTCACAAAACAGGACATAGCAAAGCTGCTACCAACAAACAACTAATATAGTAATACCAACACTTTCTGATACACAACAACACTATACAAAATATTCTATTCTATCTCTGATCTCTTCTCCTCTCTCGCTCTAATGATCTCTCTAAAACTTCAATCTCCTCTAATCTCTAATTTCTCTCTTCTCTCTATCTAATCTCTAATCTCTCTCCAAAACATTCAATCTCCCTCTAATCTCTTCTCATGATCTTCAAATCTCTACTCTCCAATCATCCTGAGCAGAACACTGGCTTGGCTTTTATCTTCAGGTGGCAATGGTGATTAGAGTCAGCTGCTTCTTGACGAGGGGGCGGGGTCAGCTCCAATCATCAATTAGCCTGGGGTCGACCAATCAGCTGGTTGGGGAGTACTTCAGGAAGCCATCTCCTGAAACACACACTCAAATACAAAACAGAAAACAGAACACAGAAACTGGGGAACGTAACACCCAGCCCCAAACCCTCAACCAGAGCAGACCGCTCCCAACGCTAACACACAAGTCAATGGCGACGCAAAGGTTAAACACACCTTTTTCACAGGATGATCTATTATACTTCTACACATCACAGGAACTCAATGCATGGCTCTTCTTGACCCCTAGGACTTCTAGTCTTACCTAAAATTGACCTGGTACCTCTCGGACACCCACAACCCCAAAAGCAAAGTGTCTACTTTTCCTATACTATTCCCCATAGGAATCAACGATGGGAGGCCTCCCCATCACTTAACAGACTAATAGACGCCGCATCCAAAAAACGAAGCGATCTCATTGGACGAGCCACGGCCATACCTCTCACATGAACACCGCATGCACACCTCATGCACCAATAGGATTCGACCTACCTGGCAAACCACGCCCCCGTTATTTCCTACAAAAGAGGAGCATCCCTCAGTCTCAGCACCATTCGGTCTAAACACTTTTTTGAAGACACTTCACCTGGACAAGATGCAAGCTGGACCTCTACAAGAAAACTTCATCCTCGACGACCACTCCTGCTGAACGACTAGACCCCAGCTCCATGCTACACCCTAAAGACACCTCACCTGGACCAAAACGCCAACTGGTACGTACTCTACACTCCCAACGAATATTTCATCTCCACTGAACGAAAAGCCCCTAGCTGCATGCTACACCCAGAATTCGGACCACTTCGAGCCGCTTTTAAAACCTTGCGATTTCTTCCCTAATCCAGGTACTCCTACATCACGGAACCCACCCTCCAGAGAATCTACGCCCTTTTTTGTCATTTTTTCGACGGACCTTCATAGATCTTCCAGACCATCGAGCCTCAACTACACATATACCCACACACACACCCCATTTTTCCCGGTCCAAAATACGGCCTTTTTACCGTACTACGACCGAGTGCACTTTTTTGCACCTTTTTCTCCTCCCTGCCACCTGATGAAGCCGAGCAAGGCAGAAATGCGTCGTGGCTGGGCTACCCCTAGACCCGTTGTGCAGCTGTAAGGAAGGCAGGTTCCACACGGACTTCGGGGGTACCTCCTTTTGGCTACTCAATTTCTTTTGTACTTTTCTCTTACCCTTATTTTGAGTTTTACACAGGGACACACTACAATGGAAGATCTACGAGACAACGAGGACTCCGGGCACTCTGATGGCTACTCAGACCCCCTACTTCACCACAAAACGGGCCCAAAAATTTCGACGGGGCATAGATATCCACTTAGACCCTCTACACACTTTAAGAAAAGACGCACAGAGGGGCCAGCCGAAAAAAGTTTAGACTGGCAACCGAGTCTCATTGCAGGAACGTCGACTTCGCCTTACATAGCGTCTCTCTTTTTCAGGCTTCAACAAATGGCACAACAGGCTCCCACCACTACAACTCCGACGAAACAGGACAACCCGGTCTCACCAACCCAAGACCAACCAGAACCGAGGACAAAGAAACCCTTCAAACAAAGCGGCTAACCCCCACCATACCAGGGGACCCAGAGACCCGGTCATACCCTCACAAGGTTGACATAGGGAAGGGCTCCTTTTGGGCAACACAAACCCTCCTAACCTTCCCCCACATCATACCCTGACCAGGGTGATTGAGGGAACGGAGCAGAGGCAGAGTGTTAAGGTGGCCTCTGAATTCTCATCTCCATCCCCAGACCTGGGTGGTATGGAATGACAATYAGCAGGAACAGGTTATAACTCCGCAACCATCTACCTCCACATACTCTTCCCAGTCAACACCATCTAAACATGGATTGCTGGATAGAACAACTGGATGACATCCCCAGCTGGCAACTTGACTCACAGCAAATCCCACACCATGGGACTCCAGGACCCCTAAACCCCTCGAAAGGACAAACAGCAGACCTGCCATACAGATCACCGCTYCAAACAGAACACCACCWCCGCTCACCACACCACAGGATGTAAAGAAAGGATACGGACRYYCCAGTAAATAATCCCTCACACAGGGGTAGACAAAACCAACACAGGTCCACTTTTTACTGGCAAGGACACATCGCAGGGAAATCTAGGAGCAACACCTACTCCAGACACCCCACCACCCCATCACAACCACCCGAAACTCCAAAACCCTATGACAACAGAGATGGATACAGCAAAACGAAGCCATCTACTTGGGGAACCAAACTCCGTCAAAAGTCCACCTCCAGACACCCCACGGGCCGGATTTACGAATGGAACATCAGGCTCCCACCACTACAAATCCGATCATACGGGACAACCTGGTCTCACCCACCCAAGACCAACCGGAACCGATGAAAAATAAACTCTTCAAAGAAAGYGGACCACCCCCACCATACCAGGGGACCCAGAGACCCGTCCATACCCTGACAAGGGTGGCACAGGGATGGGTTCCTCATGGGGAACACAAACCCTCCTAACCTACCCCCACATCTTACCCTGATAAGGTCGATGGAGGGAGAGGAGCAGAGGCAGAGTGTTAAGGTGGCCTCTGAACTTTCATTTCCATCCCATACCCAGTCCAGGGTGGTATGGAATGAAAATCAGCAGGAGCAGGTATTAACTAACCACCTACCTCCATATACTCTTCCCCAGTCAACACCATCTAACATGGATTACTGGATAGAACCACTGGATGACATCCCCAGCAGGCAACAAGACCCACAGCAAATCCCACATGACTCCCAAGAAAGCGGCCCAACCCCACCATACCGGGTGGCTCACTGCCACCATACAACTAACTCACCAAGCTACCGGGTGGCGACCCGTATCCAGAAGAGACTAYGGTCAAAACAACTACTCCCTCTTCACACACCGATCCTGGCCTTCAAAAGAAATAAAAACCTCAAGGATTCCTTAGTACACAGCCATCTCTAAAGACCACCACAAGGAACCAAAGAATCTCACCAGGACCCACGGACCAAGGATGGACCTCCTAAACCCCTCGAGGACCAACACCACCACCACGGGCTGGACCACCACTGAGGCCTTCAGTACAGCGGAGGCGCTCCTGGACACACACTAAACCTGCACCTTACACTTTACTTGCAAAAAAATAAAAAATAAATAAAATAAAATATAGTATATTGTTTTTCTTTTTTCTTTTCTTGAACTCGGGGTTACCATGACCATGGACCCTTGACGAAAAGAAACAATAAAATAGAACATAAATAACCAAAATTACAACTAAAAAAATTAAAATGGATGAAATGGATAGACCGGACTCCTTCGGGACCTCTCGGGGTCCTGTTGGCAGACCAATCGGCTCAACGTCTCCACTCCACAAAATGAAGACTCACGTACCGCGCTGGACGACTACCTACCCCAGTTTAGAATTGGATTGGCAGTATGTCCAGTAGCGCGTGTTTTCTCMGAGCGAGTTGGAGTTGTTTAAAAATACGTAAAAGAGGTGCTTTGGGGGAGGCGCTGCCGCTGGGACCATCCCCGGGCCGGGAGATCCCTGGGGTGCCCAGATGATGTCTGGTGGAGAATCGGATCCCACAGAACTATTTTTCACTGGGGGAACCCTTACCCCGCCTCACTCAGCCTGGACAACCGATCCACTTTTTTGACCTTGACTACGAAAAACTTCACTGTCTAGGGATGACATACCACTGGAACGCTACGATCCTGGAAGGGAGTAGCTCCATGGGTCACTATCACCCGAACCACTGGATTACCTACGACTGACATGGTGGGGATGGACACATGGCAATCAACTATGACTCCTGGCAGACGTACGATACAAAGCCAGAGGAAGGCCAGGTATATTATAATAGACCTGGCCTGTATTATAATAGACATGGCCTGTATTATAATAGACCTGGCCTGTGTTATAATAGACCTGGTCTGTATTATAATAGACCTGGCCTGTAGACCTTGCCTGTATTATAAAATACCTGGTCTGTATTATAATAGACCTGGCCTGTATTATAATAGACATGGCCTGTATTATAATAGTCTTGGCCTGTAGACCTGTCCTATATTATAATAGACCTGACCTGTATTATAATAGACCTTGTCGGTAGACCTGNAGGTGAGAGACGGAGGAGTTTTATTATAGGGGTTGACATTAGGATACTAGTTTATAGGGTGTCATAGGATACTAGTTATTATAGGGTGTCATTTAGGATTACTAGTGAGTGGGTTGTATGAACTGTTGTGTTCATTAGGGATACTAGTTTATAGGGTGTCATTTGGAAGATACATTAGTTTATAGGGTGTCATTAGGATACTAGTTTATAAGGGTTTGTCATTTAGGATACTAGTTTTTAGAGGGGTGTCATTAAGATACTAGTTATAGGGTGTCATTAGATACTAGTTTTAGGGTTGTCATTGAAACTATTATAGAGTTGTCATTAGGATACTAGTTTATAGGGTGTCATTTAGGATTTTAATTTATTAGGTCGTCATTAGATTACTAGTTATAGGGTGTCATTAGGATACTAGTTCATAGGGTGTGCTTTAGGGATACTCGTTTATAGGAAGTCATTAGGATACTAGTTTACTAGGGTGTCATTAGGATACTAGTTTATAGGGTGTCATTTGGATACTAGTTTATTGACGGGTCATGGGTAACTCATTCTAGGTTATCATCTGGGATACTAGTTTCATACGGAGGTCATTTAGGAACTAGTTGTTGAACGGTTCTTAGCGATACTAGTTTATAGCGGTGTCATTAGATACTTATAGCGTTTTATACTAGTATAGGGTCCATGTAGGATACTTAGTTTATAGGGTGTCATTTAGGATTTTAGTTTATTGGTCATTTGGATAATAGTTATTATTAGTTTATAGGGTGTCATTTGGTATATTTACTAGCGTTTTAGGTGTTATTAGATAGTGTCGTGTATACGGTGTCAGTTAGATACTAGTTTATATGGATAGCGGTGTCATTTGGATACTAGTTTATAGGGTGTGTCATTAGGATTACTAGTTTATAGGGTGTCATGTAGGATACTATTTATAGGCTGCATTAGAGATAGTATTTTATAGGATGTCATTAGATACTAGTTTATTAGGTGTCATAGGATAACTAGTTTATAGGGTGTTATCATTAGGATACTAGTTTACTTTAGGTGTCATTAGGATACTAGCTTAGGGTGTCTTTAGACACTTCGTTATAGGAAGTCATTAGGATACTAGTTTAAGGTGTCATTAGATCTAGTTATAGGGTGTCATTAGGGATACTAGTTTATAGGCGTTCATTAGTAGTATAGGAGTCTAGGATATAGTTTTATAGGATTCATTAGGGATACTTAGTTTATAGGGTGTTCATTAGGATACTAGGGTGTTATTAGGTATCATGGGTGTCTTTAGATACTCGTTTATAGGAACGTCATTAGGATTACTAGTTTTATAGGGTGTCATTAGGATACTAGTTTAAGGGTGTTCATTAGGATATTAGTTTATTGGTGTTTATTAAGATACTAGTTTATAGGGTGTTCATTAGGATACTAGTTTATAGGATGTGCATTATAGGCATTCACCATCGTTAGAATAACTGGACTGAAGGCACAGCGTGATCTCGGATCCATGATATTTTATTACTATGTGAAACTCAAAGCAAAAACAAAACACATAAACGAAACCAAACGAAACGTGAAGATCTTAAGCTGCTAACAGGCAAACTATAACATTAGTCAAGATCCCAACAAAGCCAAAGGGAAATGGCTGCCTAAACATGAGGCCTGGACTCCATCGCTTGATTGGATTGACCACCTCTATATCTGCCTGTTCCTCAGTTTCATTCCCCGTGTTAGCATTAACTGTTTTATGTTTTCCCTTGTCAGACGCTGGTCGTTTTTTTGTTTTCATGTCTTTTATTTTAAATATTCACTCGCTGTACTTGCCTCTTGTCTCCCAGCGCTGTTCCTCACATCTCAGCGCGTGACGTAGACGTATGATGGATTTACTGTCACTGTCTCTCCTCCCCTGCTCCCTTCTCTTCTTCCTCCTCATCCCTCCTCTTCACCCCTCCCTCACTCCTCCCCTTCTCCTCCCACCCCCACCTCCCTGATTTAAATTCAATTACCAATCATGTTTAGACATCATGTCTCATTACGATATAATTAGATGGAGAGAGGTTTACCACATAGATTACAGATCATGAGGTTGAAATCATTTCAGCTGGAACCGGTTTCTCTCCTCTCTCTCTCTCTCTCTCTCTCTCTCTCTCTCTCTCTCTCTCTCTCTCCTCTCCTCTCCTCTTCTCTCTCTCCCTCTCCCTCTCCCTCTCCCTCTCCCTCTCCTCTCGCTCTCTCTCCTCTTCTGTCTGTCTCTATCTCTGGTCCTCTCTCTTTTCTCTCTCTCTATCTCTCTATGTCCTTCTCTACCTCGCTCTCTCTCTGTCTCTCTTTCTCTCTCTCTATGTCTCTCCCTGTCTCTCTACCTCGCTCTCTCTCTGATTCTCTTCTCTCTCTCTTTCTATGTCTCTCTTTCTCTCAAATTCAATTCAATTCAATTACATTCAATTCAATTCAAGGGCTTTATTGGCCAAGGGAAACATGTTAACATTGCCAAAGCAAGTGAGGTAGATATTATAACAAAAGTGAAATAACAATACAATTAACAGTAAACATTACGCATTACAGAAGTTTTCAAAACAATAAAGACATTACAAATGTTATTTATATATTACAGTGTTTTAACAATTGTACAAATGGTTGAAAGCCACCAAGTTAAAGAAATAAAGCATAAATATGGGTTGTATTTACAATGGTGTTTGTTTCTCACTGGTGCCCTTTTTTCTTGTGGCCAACCAGGTCACAAATCTGCTTGCTGTGATGGGCACACTGTGGAATTTCTCCCAGTAGATATGGGAGTTTATCAAAATTGGATTTGTTTCAAATTCTTTGTGGATCTGTGTAATCTGAGGGAAATATGTCTCTCTAATATGGTCATACATTGGGCAGGAGGTTAGGAAGTGCAGCTCAGTTTCCACCTCATTTTGTGGGCAGTTGCACATAGCCTGTCTTCTCTTGAGAGCCATGTCGCTACGGCGGCCTTTCTCAATAGCAAGGCTATGCTCACTGAGTCTGTACATAGTCAAAGCTTCCTTAAGTTTGGGTCAGTCACAGTGGTCAGGTATTCTGCCACTGTGTACTCTCTGTTTAGGGCCAAATAGCATTCTAGTTTGCTCTGTTTTTTTGTTAATTCTTTCCAATGTGTCAAGTAATTATCTTTTTGTTTTCTCTGTGATTTGGTTGGGTCTAATTGTGCTGTTGTCCTGGGCTCTGTGGGGTGTGTTTGTGTTGTGAACAGAGCCCTAGGACCGCTTGCTTAGGGGACTCTTCTCCAGGTTCATCTCTCGTAGGTGATGGCTTTGTTATGGAAGGTTTGGGAATCGCTTCCTTTTAGGTGGTTGTAGAATTTAACGGCTCTTTTCTGGATTTTGATAATTAGTGGGTATCGGCCTAATTCTGCTCTGCATGCATTATTTGGTGTTCTACGTTGTACACGGAGGATATTTTTGCAGAATCTGCATGCAGAGTCTCAATTTGGTGTTTGTCCCATTTTGTGAAATCTTGGTTGGTGAGCGGACCCCAGACCTCACAACCATAAAGGGCAATGGGCTCTATGACTGATTCAAGTATTTTTAGCCAGATCCTAATTGGTATGTTGAAATTTATGTTCCTTTTGATGGCATAGAAGGCCCTTCTTGCCTGTGTCTCTCAGATCGTTCACAGCTTTGTGGAAGTTACCTGGTGGTGCTGATGTTTAGGCCGAGGTATGTATAGTTTTTTGTGTGCTCTAGGGCAACGGTGTCTAGATGGAATTTGTGGTCCTGGTGACTGGACCTTTTTTGGAACACCTTATTTTGGTCTTACTGAGATTTACTGTCAGGGCCCAGGTCTGACAGAATCTGTGCAGAAGATCTAGGTGCTGCCGTAGGCCCTCCTTGGTTGGTACAGAAGCACCAGATCATCAGCAAACAGTGACATTTGACTTCGGATTCTAGTAGGGTGAGACCGCGGTGCTGCAGACTGTTCTAGTGCCCGCGCCAATTCGTTGATATATATGTTGAAGAGGGTGGGGCTTAAGCTGCATCCCTGTCTCACCCCACGACCCTGTGTGAAGAAATGGTGTGTTTTTTGCCAATTTTAACCGCAGACTTAAGGACAGAGAATGGCAATCTCTCTCTGTCTCTCTCTCTATGTCACTCTCTTTCTCTCTCTGTCTCTAGATGTCTCTCTATGTCTCTCTCTCTATCTCTTTCTCTGTCTCTGTCTCTCTGTCTCTTTCTCTCTGTCTCTTTGTCCTCTCTATTCTCTCTCTCTGTCTCCCCCTCTCTATGTCCCTCCCTCCCTCCCTCCCTCTCTGTCTCTCTCTATGTCTCTGTCTCTCTCTCTATCTCTCTTTGTCTTTCTCTATGTCTCTCTCTCTCTCTATGGCTCTCTGTCTCTTTCTGTCTCTATGTCTCTCTCTCTATGCTCTCTGTCTCTTCTCTCCTCTGTTCTCTCTCTGTCTCTATGTCTCTATGTCTCTCTCTCTATGTCTCTCTCTCTCTTTCTCTCACTCGCTCTCCCTCCCCCCTCCCTCCCTCCCCCTCTCCTCTCTCTCTCTCTCTCACTCTCTCTCAAAGTGCTCTCCTGTCTAGGGGAGATGAGAGTCTTTTAGAAAATTCGCAATTGTTATTGAAGGAATCAATGAAGTACCCAGTGGTGTAGCTGGTGCTCTGTGTACCCCAGCGAGAGGCTTTCTTCCTGTACCCTGGCTCTAAAGAGAGAGGCTTTTCTAATGGTGTAACTGGCTTCTGTTGCGCTACAAAGACCATCTAGGGACACAATAGCTTTCTGACTCTGTTCTCCAGAGCGGTTGGTGATGGAGCTGAAATGGGCTGCCAACACAATGAGGAGCGAACCAATCAGAGCATGAAAAGGAAACCCTGTTGACCAATAGGTTATTAGAGGAAGATGGAATCAGGGACCCCCTGTCTCTCTCACTACAACTCCATTACACGGAGTGTTACAAGAATATTGCAATTATTATTTGAGCATTTTCTCCAATGTAATTCATAAGAGTTACAAGTTTCTTTCAGTGACTGATTGAGCTAATAATGGGCTTGATTGACTGACGATCAGTGGAGACTGTTACACATTGGCAGTCTAATACACTGTAGGTAATATAGAAATGACCATGAATTGAATGGGTTGGGACCGCTTTGCAGTACATTGCAATGAGCTCGATACCCTTTATATTCAAAAGTATGTGGACACATTCAAATGAGTGGATTGGGATATTTCAGCCACACCCATTATTAAAATGGATCCTGTGTTTATGTGGTACAGAGACAGGATCCCCAGTTCATCAATATCCTTTTGAAAAGGAGCAGCGGACGCTATCGCTATTGAAGATGTTAGGTGTTCTTACTGCCGAATGCTTCACACACACACACACACACACGCACGCACGCACGCACGCCACGCACGCACGCACGCACGCACGCACGCAACACCACACACACACACACACACACGCACACACGCACACACGCACACACGCCACACACGCACACCTTGTTATTATTAGTCAGTGTATTTCTTTTTTAATGTTGAGAATTGAACTTTCTTAATGCCCGTTTCTACTAATTCCTGATATTTCTTTGTTGGACGCTGTTTAAAAATAAAAATAAAAAAAACATTTTTTTTTWWWATATATATTTTTTTCGCTTTGTTTGATGTGATTAAATCCCTTAAAAGTTGAATCTGAGAATAGAATATGTATTCAGCTCAAGTTCCATATTTCTGATCACATGGATTATTGATATACTGTGCTTTTGGAAAATGTAACTTTTTCAACATTTTGTTAAGTTACAGCATCATTCTAAAATTGTATTTAATCAATCTACACATTTATTTATTTATTTATTTTTATTTGTTATTATTTATTTATTGAACCTTTATTTAAGTTGTTTATTGTTATTATTTATATCAATGACGGCCAAACCAGGAAGACACTGGGCCAATTGTGCGTCTCCCTATTGGACTCCCAAATCACCTTCGGATGTGATAGAGCCTAGATTRGAACCAGGGACTGTAGTGACACCTCTTGCACTGAGATGCAGTGCCTTAGACCGCTGCTGTTTAAAAACATTTTTTTTTGCATATTTATTAAACATAAAGAACTGAAATATCACATTTACATATGAAATTTAACTTTTACAGTATTCAGACAATTTATTCAGTACTTTCTTGAACTAACTTTGGCAACGATTACAGCCTTAAGTCTTCTTGGGTATGACGCTACAAGCTTGGCATATTTGTATTTGGGGAGTTTCTCCCATTATTCTCTGCAGATCCTATCCAGATCTGTCCGGTTGGATGGGGAGTGTCGCTGCATAGCAATTTTCATGTCTCTCCAGAGATGTTTGATCGGATTCAAGTCCGGGCTCTGGCTGGGCCACTCAAGGACATTCAGAGATGTCCCGAAGCCATTCCTGTCTTGTCTTGGCTGTGTGCTTAGGGTCGTTGTCCTGTTGGAAGCTGAACCTTCGCCCCAGTCTGAGGTCCTGAACGCTCTGGAGCAGGTTTTCATCAAGGATCTCCGTTTACTTTGCACTGTTCATTGTTCCCTCGATCCTGACTAGTCTCCCAGTCCCTGCCCCTGAAAAACATCCCCACATCATGATGCTGCCACCACCATGCTTCACCATGCTTCACCGTAGGGATGGTGCCAAGTTTCATCCTGATGTGACGCTTGGCATTCAGGCCAAAGAGTTTAATCTTGGTTTCATCAGACCAGATAATCTTGTTTCTCATGGTCTGAGAGTTCTTTAGGTGCCTTTTGGCAAACTCCAAGCAGGCTCTCATGTGCCTTTTACTGAGGAGTGAGGAGTGGCTTCTGTCTGGCCACTCTACCATAAAGGACTGATTGGTGGAGTGCTGCAGCGATTGTTGTCCTTCTGGAAGGTTCTCCCATCTCCACAGAGGAACTCTGTAGCTCTGTCAGAGTGACCATCGGGTTCTTGGTCACCTCCCTGACCAAGGCCCTTCTCCCCCGATTGCCCAGTTTYGCCSMGCGGCCAGCTCCAGGAGGAGTCTTGYTGGWTCCAAACTTCTTCCATTTAAGAYTMARGGAGGCCACTGTGTTCTTGTGGACCTTCAATGCTGCAGACATTTTTTGGTACCCTGCCCCAGATCTGTACCTCGACACAATCCTGTCTCGGAGCTCTACAGACAATTCCTTCAACCTCATGGCTTGGTTTTTGCTATGACCTGAACTGTCAAATGTGGAACCTTATATCGACAGGTGTTTGCCTTTCCAAATCATGTCCAATCAATTGATTTTACCACAGGTGGACACCAATCAAGTTGTAGAAACATCTCAAGGATGATCAACGGAAACAGGATGCACCTGAGCTGATTTTCAAGTCTCAAAGCAAAGGGTCTGAATACTTATCTAAATAAGGTATTTCTGTTTTTAATTTTTTATTTATACATTTGCAAAAATGTCAATAAGGTATTTATGTTGTTTTTTTATTAAATACATTTGCAAATAGTACTGAATGGTATTGAACAGTCTGAATATGACTAATCCTAATACTGACAAGACTCTTACAGTCTATATTTGGCATTATTGATCAGCCCATTCTTATCAATTACCTCTTAGAGAATATGAGCTCTTAAATACCCTCCCAGATGAGTTGAGTTTCCCTTTCAAGTGGATTACTATCCTGAGAGGAAACCCTCACCTCTTTTCAAGGCCCTTAAATCTTCCTGCCTAAAGATAGAGACCGAGAGAGAGTTATAGTGAGGGAGAGAGAGAGAGAGACAGAAAGAGAACGAGAGACAGATAGTGAGAAAAAGGGACAGAGAGAGAGAGAAAGAGGGAGATAGCAAGAGATATGGAGAGATACAGAGAGACAGCGAGCTCAAAGGGAAATAAAGAAACAGTCTTATGCCAAATTACCATAAGACAGACCACGTATTCACCCTAATTGACAAACAAACAAACCCAAACAAAGGACAAGTCTTCTCATACTTTGTTGATTTCAAAAACAAAGCGTTTGACTCAATTTGGGTCTACTATACAAATTGATGGAAAGTGGTTTTGGGGGAAAAACATATGACATTAGAAAAAAATAAAAACATACAACGTTATATAATCCATACACAAACAACAAGTATGCAGCTAAAATTTGCACATATTTCTTTCCGCAGGGCCGTGGGGTGAAACAGGGATGCAGCTTAAGCCCCACCCTCTTCAACATATATACATATATATGTAAACTAATTGGAAGGGCGCTAGAGTACAGTCTGCAGCACCCGGCCTCACCCTACTAGAATCTGAAGTCAAATGTCTACTTTTTGCTGATGATCTGGTGCTTCTGCCCCAACCAAGGAGGGCCTACAGCAACACCTAGATCTTCTGCATAGTTTTGTCAGACTGCCCTGTAGACTGGCCTGTCAGACTGCCGTCAGACCGGGCCCTGTCAACCTGGGCCCTGTCAGACCTGGCCGTCAGACCGGGACCTGTTTTGACAAAAAAATGGTGTAAAAAAAAAAGTTCAGTTGCCAGGACTAAAAATACACATTGCATCTAGACACCGTTGCCCTGGAGGACACAGAAACTATACGTACCTCGGCCTAAACATCAGCGCCACAGGTAACAGGTAACTTCCACAAATCTGTGAAGGAGCTGAGAGAGAAGGCGAGGGCCTTCTATGCCATCAAAAGGAACATAAAACTAGACAACAAAAAACATTGTACCCCATATTTATATTTATTTCCCCCTTTTTTACTTAATATTTGCACTTTTTTTACAACACCATATATAGACATAATATGACAATTGAATGTTTTATTCTTTTTGAAATTTGTGGAGTGTAATGTTTACTGACATTTTTATTGTTTAATTTCACTTTTGTTTATTATCTATTTTCTTTTGCATTGGCAATGTTAACATATGTTCCCGTGGCAGTAAAGCCATTAAATTGAAATTGAATGAGAGAGAGAGAGAGAGGAGAGAGAGAGAGAGGGAGAGAGACAGAGAGAGAGAGACAGAGAGCGAGAGAGACAGAGAGCAAGAGACAGAGAGAGACCAGAGAGAGACAGAGAGAGACCGTGAGACAGGAGAGGACGGGAGACAGAGACAGAGAGAGAGAGAGAGCGACAGAGAGAGAGACCAGAGAGAGACAGGAGAGAGAGAGAGAGAGAGAGATAAACTCCCATATCTACTGGTGAAATTCCACAGTGTGCCATCACAGCAGCAAGATTTGTGACTGTTGCACAAGAAAAAGGGCAACCAGTGAAGAACAAACACCATTGTAAATACAACCCATATTTATGCTTATTTATTTAACTTGTGTGCTTTAACCATTTGTAACATTGTTACAACACTGTATATATATAATATGACATTGTAATGTCTTTCTTGTTTGAACTTCTGTATGTGTAATGTTTACTGTTAATTTGTAATTGTTTATTTCACTTTTGTGTATTATCTACCTCACTTGCTTTGGCAATGTTAAACATGTTTCCCATGCAATAAAGCCCCTTGAATTGAATTGAATTGAATTAGAGAGAGAGAGAGGGAGAAATGCTCGCCTAGCACAGAGGAACAAGAGTAGTTCTCTCTCTGCGCTGGACATTATAAACCCATTTGACTGTGAATGTTAGATACAGATACTGGCTCTATTCCCTGTAGGCTCTGATCAAAAGTAGTGCACTATTTAGGCAATAAAGGTGCAATTTGGGGGGCAGTTGTAATGAGCGTTAACTAATGATGCTGAGACGAAAATACGAAACTGTGTAGGTGACTGATCCACAAACACACACACACACACACACACACACACACACACACACACACACACACACACACACCACACACACACACACACACACACACACACACACACACACACACACACACACCACACACCACACACCACACACACACACACACACACACGCACACACAAACATTCAACATGTAGAGCAGCCTCTATAATTATTGCAGGTCTTAATGACATAAAGATGAGTCTGTTTCAACCTACAAGATTACTGACCTCAGAGAGAGAGAGAGACATTTAGATATTTGGACTCGGTCAGTAATTTTATATTCTCCCCTCCTAGACGGTTTTCCTGGAACCCTTTGTAGATACGATGGAGAGGTAAAAACTAATCATAATACATTGGAACAGGCAGGACTAAGGATGAACTGTAGGATGAATCACCAGAATTAATACTTTACACTGGAAACCGTACAGAGAGCAGTTAGGCTGTACAGAGGGATTCATTTTTACAGTGTTGCAATATGTTACTCTGTGTATACACAAGTATGTGGACACCCTTCAAATTATGGATTTAGGCAATACTTTCAGACACACCCTGTTACTGCACAGGTCTATAAAAATGGTGCACACGGCCATGCAATCTCCATAGTCAAACATTGGTTGTAGAATGGCCCGTACTGAAGAGGAGTCCTGTAGAGTATTAATATGTCCCCACCTATTCAGAAAACGGAGTACCTGTAGAGTATTAAATATGTCCCCACCCTATTTCAGGAACGGAGTCCTGGTAGAGTATAAATATTTGTCCCCATCCTATTCAGGAACAGAGTCCTGTGAGTATTAAATATTGTCCCCACCCTATTCAGGAAACGGATCATGAGAGTATTAAATATAAGTCCCCATCCTATTAAGGAACGGAGTCCTGTAGAGTATTAAGTATTGTCCCCATCCTATTCAGGAACAGAGTCCTGTAGAGTATTAAATATTGTCCCCACCCTATTCAGGAACGGAGTCCTGTAGAGTATTAAATATAGTCCTCCATCCTATTCAGGAAGCAGAGTCCTTTAGAGTATTAAATATAGTCTCCATCCTATTCAGAACGAGTCCTGTAGAGTATTAAATATTGTCCCACCCTATTCAGAAGAAGTCCTGTAGAGTATTAAATATTGTCCCCATCCTATTCAGGAACAGAGTCGTGTAGAGTATTAAATATTGGTCCCCACCATATTCAGGAACAGAGTCCTGTAGAGTATTAAATATTGTCCCCCCATATTCAGGAACAGAGTTCTGTAGAGTATTAAAATATTGTCCCCATCCTATTCAGGAACAGAGTCCTGTAGAGTATTAAATATTGTCCCACCATATTCAGGAACAGAGTCCTGTAGAGTATTAAATATTGTCCCCACCATATTCAGGAACCAGAGTCTGTAGAGTATTAAAATATTGTCCCCCATCCTATTCAGGAACAGAGTCCTGTAGAGTATTAAATATTGTCACCCACCATTATTCAGGAACAGAGTCCTGTAGAGTATTAAATATGTCCCCACCATATTCAGGAACAGAGTCCTGTAGAGTATTAAATATTGTCCCCACCATATTCAGGAACAGAGTCTGGTAGAGTATTAAAATATTGTCCCCATCCTATTCAGGAACAGAGTCCTGTAGAGTATTAAATATTGTCCCCATCCTATTCAGGAAACAGAGTCCTGTAGAGTATTAATATTGTCCCCACCATATTCAGGAACAGAGTCCTGTAGAGTATTAAAATATTGTCCCACCATATTCAGACAAGATCCTGTAGAGTATTAAAATATTTGTCCCCACCATATCAGGAACAGAGTCCGTTAGAGTATTAAATATTGTCCCCACCATATTCAGGAACAGAGTCCTGTAGAGTATTAAATATTGTCCCCACCATTTCTGTCACAGGTCAACGTGAGGTGGGTGGAAGTGGAGATCCTTCAACGTATTGAAGGAGAGGGAGTTTCCTTGTATAACTCCTCCGCCGTCCACATTATCTATTCATTGGTTCCAGTACTGTTTATATTTACATTAACCTGGCCTTCTAGATGGATGGATAGGACTGCACAAACACACTCACACAAACCAACACACACAGACACCACATCCACACACACTACACACACACAAACACACACTCACCACACACACACACATTCACACACCAACTCAACACACACACATACACACACCACTCACACACCACACATACACACACCAACTCACCACACACACACACACACACACACACACACACACCACACACACACCACAGCACACACACACACACACACACACACACACACACACACACCACACACACACACACACACACACACACACACACACCACACACACACACACACACGGAGCCACAGGTACAGAAGTGCAGGAAATCTTCTATCTGGAAAGCATGAACCTTTCATTACAGTGAAGACCATAATCTGTATCCAAATGGAACCTTATTCCCTACATAGTGCACTACTTTAGACCACAGACCTACGAGCACTATGAGCCCTGGTCATAAGTAGTGCACTATGTAGGAAATAGGGTACCATTTGGAACACCGCCTAAGCTTCTCTGTACCCTCCCAGCTAACAACAGAAATCCTTCAGCTTCTCTGTTACCCACCCAGCTACCAGACAGAATATCCTTCAGCTTCTCTGTTTCCACCCAGCTACAGACAGAATATCCTTCAGCTTCTCGTTATCCACCCCAGCTACAGACAGAATATCTTCAGCTTCTCTGTTACCCCCAGCTACAGACAGAATATCCTTCAGCTTCTCTTTTACCCCCCAGCTACAGACAGAATATCCTTCAGCTTCTCTGTTACCACCCAGCTACAACGCAGAATATCCTTCAGCTTCTCTGTTACCCTCCCCAGCTACAGACAGAATATCCTCAGCTTCTCTGTTACCCACCCAGCTACAGGAGAGACTTTCGACTCAGGCCTAAATAGAGGTAGGTCAGGCTAAAGTAGGAGGGTAGAATGCGTGCTAAATATCTGAGTGCCTGTGTGTCCCAAATGTCCCCTCATCCATTACTTTCCTTGGGTTATAGTGGTGCACTAAATAGGGAATAGYGTTKTTTTTGCTATGTATTGTAGGAAGAATGACTGCTAAAGAGATTGGAGAGAAATCACACAGCAACGTACTGTACAGTATGTCTTGACGCCTTCCGGATTTCAATACCTTTTATGTCTTATCATGCTATCTCTCAGCCCCAGCCCCATGCTATCTCTCCCCATATAATCATTATAACAGGGTGATTATCATGCTATCTCTCCCCATATAATCAGTATAACAGGGTGATTACCATGGCTATCTCTCAGCCTCATGTAATCATTATAACAGGGTGATTATCATTGCTATCTCTCAGCCCCATATAATCAGTATAACATGGTGATTACCATAGTTCTCTCAGCCCCATATAATCAGTATAACAAGGTGATTTTCATGCTATCTATCAGCCTCATGTAATCATTATAACAGGGTGATTATCATGGCTATCTCTCAGCCCCATATAATCAGTATAACAGGGTGATTACCATAGCTCTCTCAGCCCCATATAATCAGTATAACAAGGTGATTTTCATGCTATCTATCAGCCCCATATAATCAGTATAACAGGGTGATTACCATGGCTATCTCTCAGCCTCATGTAATCATTATAACAGGGTGATTATCATGGCTATCTCTCAGCCCCATATAATCAGTATAACATGGTGATTACCATGGCTATCTCTCAGCCCCATATAATCAGTATACCAGAGTGATTACCATGGCTATCTCTCAGCCTCATGTAATCATTATAACAGGGTGATTATCATGGCTATCTCTCAGCCTCATAACGATTAGCTATAGGAATCACCCTGGCTTATACTTATTATATGCGGGTATAGATAGCATGAAATCACCTTGTTATACTGATGTAATGGGCTGAGAGATAGCCATGGTAATCACCATTTATACTGATTATATGAGGGCTGAGAGATAGCCATTGGTAATCACCCTGTTATACTGATTATATGGGCTGGAGAGATAGCCATGGTATCACCCTGTTATACTGATTATATGGGCTGAGAGATAGCCATGATGAGATCACCGATATAGATGGATTACATGAGGCTGAGAGATAGCCATGTTAATCCACCCGTTATACTGATTATATGGGGGTGAGAGATAGCCATGGTAATCACCTGTTATACTGATTATATGGGGTGAATATAGCATGAAAATCTCTGTTATAACGATTATAATGGGCGGTAAGATAGCCATGTAATCACCCTGTTATATGATTATGAGGCTGAGAGATAGCCATGGTAATCACCCTTGTTATATGATTATATGGGGCTGAAGATAGCATGAAAATCACCTTGTTATACTGATATATGGGGCTGAGAGATACATGATAATCCACCTGTATATAGCTGATATATTATGGCTGAGAGATAGCATGATAATCACCTGTTATAATGTTATATGAGGAAAGATAGCATGATAATCACCTTGTTAATATATTACATGAGGCTGAGAGATAGCCATTGAATCACCTTGTTATAAGATATATTAGGTGGAGATGCATGATAATCACCTGTTTAATGATTATATGAGGCTGAGAGATAGGCATTGATAAATCAACCTGTGATTATTAATCATTACATGAGTACTGAGAGAGATAGCCATGATAATCACTGTTATACTGATTATATGGGGCTGATAGATAGCCATGTAACTCACCCTTTATATGACTACATGAGGAGAGATAGCCATGATAATCACCCTGTTATACTTGATGTATATGAACGCTGAGAGATACCATGATCAATCACACCTTATAAATTGATTATATGAGGCTGGAGATAGCCATGGTAATCACCCTTTATAATGATTCATGAGGCTGAGAGATAGCCATGATAATCACCGTAAATGATTACAGACTGAGAGATAGCCATGGTAATCACCCTGTATATAATGCATTACTATGCAGCTGAGAGATAGCCCATGTAATTCACACCTGTTATAATGATTACATGAGGCTGAGATAGATATCCATGCTATATCACTCTGTTAGTACTATAATTATTAATGGGCTGAGAGATGACCATGATATCACCTGTTATAATGACTTATGGGCTGAGGAGAGATAGCCATGAGTAAATCACCCTGTTATACTGATTATATGGGGAGAAGATAGCCATGATAATCACCCGTTATAATGATTACATGAGGCTGAGCAGAGCCATGGTAATCACCCTGTTATAAGATTACAT
>NW_019946626.1:34329-35537 GCF_002910315.2 Salvelinus sp. IW2-2015
AGATGACCAGCAGGGTCAGATAATAATAATCACAGTGGTTGTCGAGGGTGCAACAGGTCAGCACCTCAGGAGTTAATGTCAGTTGGCTTTTCATAGCCGATTCAGAGCATCTCTACTGCTCCTGCTGTCTCTAGAGAGTTGAAAACAGCAGGTCTGGGACAGGTAGCACGTCCGGTGAACAGGTCAGGGTTCCATAGCCGCAGGCAGAACAGTTGAAACTGGAGCAGCAGCACGGCCAGGTGGCCTGGGGACAGCAAGGAGTCATCAGGCTAGGTAGTCCTGAAGCATGATCCTAGGGCTTAGGTCCTCCGAGAGAAAGAGAGAGAGAGCGAAAGAGAGAGAGAGAATTAGAGAGAGCATACTTAAATTCACACAGGACAATATATAAGACTGGAGAAATACTCGAGATATAACAGACTGACCCTTAGCCCCCCGACACATAAACTATTGCAGCATAAATACTGGAGGCTGAGACAGGAGGGGTCGGGAGACACTGTGGCCCCGTCCGACAATACCCCCGTACAGGGCCAACCAGGCAGGATATAACCCCACCCACTCTGCCAAGGCACAGCACCCACAACACCGTATATACAACGCCGTATACAGTTGAAGTCAGACGTTTACATACACCTTAGCCAAATACATTTATACTCAACAAACTCAATTCCTGACATTTAATCCTAGTAATAATTCCCTGTCTTGGGTCAGTTAGGATCACCACTTTATTTAAAGAATGTGAAATGTCAGAATAATAGTAGAGAGAATGATTTATTTCAGCTTTTATTTCTTTCATCACATTCCCAGTGGGTCAGAAGTTTACATACACTCAATTAGTATTCGGTAGCACTGCCTTAAAATTGTTTAACTTGGGTCAAACGTTTTGGTTACCCTTCCACAAGCTTCCCACAATAAGTTGAGTGAATTTTGGCCCATTCCTCCTGATAGGAATGCATACGGTCCTGATAGGTTTGTAGGCCTCCTTGCTCACACACACTTTTTCAGTTCTGCCCACAAATTTTCTATGGGATTGAGGTCAGGGCTTTATGATGGCCACTCCAATACCTTGACTTTGTGGTCCTTCAGCCATTTTGCCACAACTTTGGAAATATGCTTGGGGTCATTGTCCATTTGGAAGACCCATTTGCGACCAAGCTTTAACTTCCTGACTGATGTCTTGAGATGTTGCTTCAATATACCCACATAATTTT
>NW_019946626.1:35767-37867 GCF_002910315.2 Salvelinus sp. IW2-2015
CGCTTTTATATGGTCTTTTGGAGGCCAGTGGCTTGCTTCGCTTGGCTGAGCGGCCTTTTTTAGAGTGTTATTGTCGGATAATAGGACTCCTTTACTTGACTTAGATACTTGTGTACGTGTTTCCTCCGCAACATCTTCACAAGGGTCCCTTTGCTGTTGTTTCTGGGAGATTGCAATTTGCCACTTTTCGCCACAAAGTACGGTCATCTCTAGGAGGCAACGCATCTTCTTCTCCTCGAGCGGTATGACGTTGCAGCTGTGTCCCATGGGTGTTATAACTTCGTACTTATTGTTTTTAAAACAGATGAACGTTGGTTACGCCTTCAGGTGGTTAAATTAATTTTTTTACCCAAGTATGAACAGGACTTTGCTGGAGAGGTCCTACATTTTATTTTCTGAGTTCTGGCTCTTGATGTCTTTGAATATTGCCCATGATGTTACCAGGCGAAGAGGCACTGAGTTTTTGAAGGTTCTTAGACCTTACAACTACATTCACAGGGGTATACACCCCAATTGACTGAAATTATGTCACATTAGCCTTAGCCTATCAGAAGCTTCAATAGCCATTACAACATTTTCTGGAATTTTCCAAGCTCTTTAAAGGGACAGTCAGCTTAGTGTATGTAAACTTCTGACCCATTGGAATTGTGATATAAGTCACTGTTGTCACGACCACCAAGGTCGGTCCCTCTCCTTGTTCGGGCGGCGTTCGGCGGTCGACGTCACTGGTCTTCTAGCCTTCGCCGATCCACCTTTCATTTTCCATTTGTATTGTCTTGTTTTCCCGCACACCTGGTTTGCATTCCCTCATTACTCGTCTTGCATATAACCCTCTGTTTCCCCCCATGTCTGTGTGTGGAATTGTTATATGTAAATGTATGCATTTCTGCTCTCCTGCACCTGACCTCCCTCCAGCCAGTTACGCACTCCTTTACAWCTGTAAGTGAAATAATCTGTCTGTTAACAATTGTTGGGAAAATGACTTGTGTCATGCACAAAGTAGATGTCCTAACGGACTTGCCAAAACTATAGTTTGTTATCAAGAAGTTTGTGGAGTGGTTGAAAAACAGGTTTTAATGACTCCAACCTAAGTGTAAATTTCCGACTTCAACAGTACATACATAATATGACATTTCAAATGTCTTTATTCTTTTGGAACTTTTGTGTGTAATTTTTTCTGTAAATAATTTTTTGTTTATTTCACTTTTGTTTATTATCTACTTCACTTGCTTTGGCAATGTTAACATATGTTTCCCATGATAATAAAGCCCCTTGAATTGAATTGAACTGAGAGAGAGATGGACAGAGAGAGAGAAAGACAGAGAAGAGAGGTAGATGGTACATCTCCAATGTAAAGCGGGGTGAAATCCTCCAGCTGCCTGACCCTTATCTGCAAAACTTTTCATCTCACTCCGTATTGGAGGAGGGTTGACAGAAATTCATTTATTTTTCATAATCCTCTCCTCTCTCCAATCATCTTTCCTCTTCCTGTCTCTCTCTCATTTCCAGCTCTCTCTAGATGTTCTCTCCTCTCCATCTCCTCCTTCTTTCTCTCTCTCCCTCTCTCTCCCTCCCTTTCTCTCTCCCCTCTCTTCCCTCTCCATAACTCCTTCCTTATCCATATTCCATGATAGAGCTCAGGAGGTATGACATTGTGTGAGACTATTCCACCCCTGGATATTTAGTCTCAGATTAAAAATGTCCGCTTCACTGCCTCATAATCATCTTCCTATTGTTCATTAAGGCGTGATCAAACGCCATCAGCCTGTTCCACATTATCAACCTGTTCTACACCATCAGCATGTTCTATACCATCAGCCTGTTCTACACCATCAGCCTGTTCTACACCATCAGCATGTTCGACATTATCAGCCTGTTCTACACCATCAGCCTGTTCTACACCATTAGCCTGTTCTACACTATCAGCCTGTTCTACACCATCAGCCTGTTCTACACTATCAGCCTGTTCTACACTATCAGCCTGTTCTACACTATCAGCATGTTCTACATTATCAGCCTGTTCTACATTATCAGCCTGTTCTACCCCATCAGCCTGTTCTACACCATCAGCATGTTCTACATTATCAGCCTGTTCTACAC
>NW_019946626.1:39553-43614 GCF_002910315.2 Salvelinus sp. IW2-2015
CAGGTGGTCAGTCCTGTTAGAATCAGAGCAGGTGGTCAGTCCTGTTAGAATCAGAGCAGGTGGTCAGTCCTGTTAGAATCAGAGCAAGTTGAGCCAGTGTTTAACATAGGGGAGAGTTGTTCCATGTAGTGAAGATGTTTTTCAGTGTGTTTTTCGTTGGGCTAATGGCAGTAAGGCCAAATAAATAAAAAAATGTACGTTTTTTTTTTGTATACTTGTATACTTTTTGTATACTTAAAATTCAAAATCACATATCTAAATGATCCATGGTATAAACCTTCTGAAATCAGTTCCATATAGCGTAGTATAACCCCCCAGCCCTAACCTGGCTAAAACAGGGCTTATATTTTATGGGTTAAAGGTATACTTTGAGATTTAGGCAATGAAGACGTTTCTTCTACTTACCCAGAGTCAGACAAACTCATAGATACCATTGGTATGTCTCTGCTTGCAGTTTGAAGGAAATTGAAGGTAGCATATCGTTAGCTTAGCGCAAATGCTTGAAGTCTCCACGAGCCACTAGAATGCTGGGAAATCGACAGATTTTTCAAAATCGTTAATTTCACTGATAATCGAATGACAATGAGGAAGTGGATAGAATCTTGTTTGGTGTGATTATGAGGAAAATTAACACGTTTATAAAATATCGATTACTTTCTCTGCTTTTGAGAGGAGATGGCTACTGTACTGGGAGACTTCCAGTAGCTCAGTTTGCAGAGCACAGTGCTTGCAATGCCAGGGTTGTGGGTTCGAATCCCATGGAGGACCAGTATGAAAAATGTACGGACTCACTACTGAAAATCGCTCTGGATAAGAGCGCCTGATAAATGACAAAAATGTAAATTGCACTAAGCTAACGATATGCTGCCTTTAAACTTCCTACAGATTGTACGCAGAAAAATGGGTTTGTCTGATGACTCTTGGTAAGTAGGGAAAAAGGGGTTGGTTCCCTAAATCCCAAAGTATCCCTATAATGTGTGTTTCTGGGCCGACGGCAGCAGAGACCATATCGGTGCTGTTCTCTCTCCTACGATAGGCCCCTACTCTACCTGCACACAACACGGAATGATCCCACCAGTTTTAGTAATCCTCTATGAGTTTCCCGCTCTTTATCGGTCCACGCCCCCATTTCTTTTGTCTACCAAGCCGTCATATCGGCTTTGTCCGCTAGAGACTTTTTCTTTGTATCATTGTTAGCAAATCAATGTTATAAATATCTAGTGCTTTGTTTTTCATGGTAATGTCTGTGATAGCACTGCCATCACATTAAGGATAGTATACAGTTCCTGTGGGCCTGGTCCTCTAAAGTCACTATGACGTGCCTGGTCCTGATACAGTCTATGGGACCCTGGTCCCTATACAGTCACTATGGGCCTCGGTCCTATACAGTCCACTATGGGCGCCTGGTCTATACAGTCACTAGGGCCCTGGTCTATACAGTCCACTATGGACCCTGGTCAACAGTAGTGCACTGGAAGAGAATAGGTTGCCTATTGAATTTGTTTAGTGGTATCATGTTCTTAGTGATGTCTCCCGGTTAGGTATGTATTGAAGCCCCCCGTGATTGAATTTCTTCCTTCCTTCTAGGGCCCTGAAGAGGTGTTTCCGTTTCTTTTTAAGGCAACCACGTTTCAGCTGCATAGGCGTTCAATTCCTGCGGCCTGATCAGACATCATCTTCGAGAATGCTAGCTATCTTTGTACTCACACAAACCCAGTCACCACGCTGAAGACATTAACACGACGTGTTAGTTGGAAGTTTGCGACAGCAACACATCACACACCACACACACACACACACAACACACACACACCACACAAGACCCACACACACACACACCAACACACCACACACACCACAACACAACACACACACACACACACACACACACACGACACACACACACCAACACACCACACACACCAGACACACACACACACGACACACACACTCCCCGATCCCTCTATAGTTCGCTTTCGGCTGATTTAACAGGAGGAGTAAACTATTCTCATTTAGGAACCAGCCTGCCATGGTCCCCTACTGCCAGCCTGCCCTGGTTCCCTACTGCCACCACTGCCCGTGGTTCCCTACCTGCACGCAGCCTGCACCCTGGTTCCCTACTGGCCAGCCTGCACTGTCCCTACTGCCAGCTATGCCCGGGTTCCGACTACTGCCCAGCCTGCCCTGCGTTCCCTACTGCCAAGCCTTGCCCTGTCCCCTACTGCCAGCCTGCCCTGGAAGTTCACATTGGTTCAAGAGGCAGTACGGGATGCTCCACTGCTATTCAAAGACCAGAACCAGAGGATGTTGAAGGCTTGTCACTGCTATCAAAGACAGAACAAGAGGCAGTAAGATGTCCACTGCTATCATAAAGACAGAACAGAGGATGTTGAAGGTATGTTCCACTGCTATACAAGACAGAACAGAGGCAGTAGGGCTGTCCACTGCTATCAAAGACAGAACAGAGGATGTTGAAGGTATGTCCACTGCTATCAAAGACAGAACAGAGGATGCTTGGAGGATGTCCACTGCTATCAAAGACAGAACAGAGGATGTTTGAAGATGGTCTTGCGGCAGATAGCAGCAATATGACCCACAATTCGCCCGACCTACTCCTCCTCTTTAACTCCCTAAATATAATGTAACCCGTGGAGAAAATCAACCCTCTGACAATCCACCCGGAATTGGTCTATACTCTCTCTCCCATCCCCTGTCGCAGTTCCCAATATCATATCTTCTCCTCAGATTCTCGTGACCATTTGAATCAGCCTTGCTTGTTTTCATAGAGATGCCATATTCAAGGTGGCTTTTCATTATATTCTTCCTGGATTGAGATGACCGAAGACTCACCTGATAATTGCGTTTTCGAATTCAGTTAAATATTGCGCCTAAGTTTGTTGCCAGCGCCCATAGATTCTGTATTCTGAAAGCGACTTATTATTAAATTAATAAAAAACCAACAACAGTGAGAATAAACAAATATGTCCTTTCTCAATCTTCACACAAAAATCAAAGAATACCCACAACACAGCAATGTTTCCTCAAAGTCTCAACAATTATCAGCAGTCCATATTAACACTCTCTGTACATCGTTTTTTCCACTTTTACTGCACCTTACCTGCCTCATTGGTTACTGTTGAAGTCGCAATATCTTACACTTAGGTTGGATGAGCGGACTGGACAAGAAATGTCCATGTAAAATTACAGCCTGCGTTATTCAACCACTCCACCCAACACTCGACTGGCTTATTTTAGAGAATTAAGTAGAGACAAAAAAAACACCAACTTATCAGTTTGTGGCAAATCCGTTAGGGACAATCTCTACCTGTGCCAGACCACACAAGATCATTTCCCCACAAACAATTGTCACTCAACAGAGTTATGTTGTCAGAGGCATGTACAGGAGTGTCAAGACAAGGAGAAAAACCATCGCCGCAATTATCCAAAAGTGGAGAAAAAGAACTGCTAAACAGCTTCTCCGAGTTGGTCCTCAATAACTGACTGGGGCAAACTTGGCCTGGTCACGTCCGAATCTGCCATTCTACAAGATGCATCTTCATCCTGCCTGGCCCAAGCTTCTTTGCTACCTGAGCCCTAGACTACTACCTCATGCTGCTACTGGTCCTCCTGCTGGCTCCATCCTGCCTGCTTCCTCCGCACTAACATTTCATGCCCATCCTTCATGTATCAACCCCTGACATCATCCCACTCACCTAGCAGACATGGCTACTGCGGCAATCACACTGCATTTCCGCCTGGCTCTCAATCCTTGTGCCAACAAGTACTCCTAACCGCCTGCCTTCTCCCCGTGCTACTCCGACCCGCTTGCTCCTGCCTCCTTGCTATTCGCTGACCTGACCTGCTCCATCCTGCGTATATGCTTCCTCCTGCTGCTGCTCCGTCCTGGGCATACATGTGCCACCGCTCGCTGCATATTCCTCCTGCTGCTCCTCCTGCTATCTCCATCCTGCATAGTTCCTCGCGTGCTCTCTGGAAAACACCTCCTGACATCCTAATCTGCTCAAATGCTGCACATGTCTTGCACTGCATACATTCTCTCC
>NW_019946627.1:0-1371 GCF_002910315.2 Salvelinus sp. IW2-2015
TTTTTAGGCCTAATAAAATACTTCAAATAGCAGGCTAACCGCTGAGTCTGGGTTTCTGTCTTTCTCTGCGGTTAAGGCCTCAACATCATCTGAATTTCTGTCGCTGTCCATTTCGGGAATTGCTGTATGAACAGGCCTCATCGCAGCTCGTTTTCTTGCAGTTGCTTATACTTAAGAGCTAAGTGTTAATTATAAAAGAACAATCATTTTGTGAATTTACTGAACGTGAATGTACTAATGTGTGTGTGTATGGCTTCAAAAGTTAAAACTCATGTCGACGTTCATTATTATTGAAGGAGAATGCCGTTCTCATCCAGTTAGACAAATCCACAAGGAGTCAGTAGAAACCATCCTTATTGAAGCTAGTCGGCCATCCGCTCCACTCTCGGACAGATTCATGTGTAGACCCTAAAAGTTTGTGTGCAACATTTGTCACCGTTTATAGTTCATTTTAATGTATTGTTTACAGTTATATTGTAGTGGCTTTGCTGGCATTCATCTAAAAAAAAATTGTTTTCCCCAACAAGGTTGACATGGTGAAGTCACCACTGGACAACATTATTATTGAGACCTGTAGCTACACGTTGCATGTTGTCCAGGATGAACATGTGACTAAATCCAATGGATCTTTCAAATCTCCACGGTAACAGAGAGCAGGAGGTGCCATTTGACAGAGAAGCCTTGAGTGACAGAATGGACTCTTTCTCGTGAATGTCCCAGCCCCCTTATTATCTCAACCAATCATGGGCTGCCTCTTCTTCAATGAGGTTTAACAGCAGTTGGCATCCAGTAATTGCTGCATTACCGCCACCTACTGGACGGGAGTATAACTCCCTTATACTTTGCTTGGGATAGGGAATTTGTTTATTTTTCCATCTAACACTCAGTAAAATAGAAAAGGAAACACCACCCTACTCCACTATTTAAATCTATTTAGTCCTACTTCAGGTCAACAGCCTGAAAGGATGGGACACCACCACTTAACACACCCTGGAATTTTTCTGATGTCAAGTCTCTCACACACAAATACCTCTGCAGCTGCCACCACAACCTCTATTTTCTGTGACTTACGTTACATCCCTTCAATGCAGTTGATAACCATTGCTATAAATGCTAAAAATCTAATCTTTCTTAACTTGTTATGGCTGCAGGGGGCGTATTGAAAAACTGGAAAATATGTGCCCATTTTCAAATGGCCTCTTACTCAATTTTTGCTCGTACAATATGCATATTATTATTAYTATTGGATAGAAAACACTGTCTAGTTTCTAAAACAGGTTTAATTATTTCTCTAAGTGAAACATAACTKTTTTTACAGCCCATTTTCTATCCGGAAGTGAAATTTCCAAGAAGCTATGTCTCTCTTCAAGA
>NW_019946627.1:1396-24196 GCF_002910315.2 Salvelinus sp. IW2-2015
GAGAGAGATTCGAGTTCCAAACTGCCCTCTGGAAGTAACTTCAGCACAAAATAATGTTTTGTTCGGGAGCTTCAAATGAATGGGTTTCCCATGGCCGAGCAGCCGCACACAAAAGCCTAAAGACAATCCGCTATGTCAAGCGTCGGTTGGAGTGGTGAAGGCTCGCTGCCATTGGACTCTGGAGCGGTTGCTAACACTTTTTTCTGTTGATTGATGAATCGTGCCGGAATGCATAGTGCCAACTGTAAAAGTTGTGGAGGAGGAATAATGGTCTGCGGTTCTGTTTTCAATGTTCGGGCTAGGCTCCTATTTCAGTGAAGGGAAAAAATCTTAGAGCTACAGCATACAATAACATTCTAGAACGATTCTGGCTTCCAACTTGTGGCAGAAGTTTGGGTGAAGCCCATTTCCTGTTTCAGCATGACATTTTCCTCGTTCACTGTTCCTCACCCCAATGCAATTCCTACCTTTGGCCGCCTTTCCTTCCAGTTCTCTGCTGCCAATGACTGGAACGAATTGCAAAAATCACTCAAAGCTGGAAGACTCATATCTCCCTCACTAACTTTTAAGCAATCAGCTGTTCAGAGCATCTACAGATCATTGACCTGTACACTAGCCCCATCCACCTACCTCATCCCCATTTTGTTTTTGCTCATTTCAACCGCGCAGTACTCACTTGCAACATTCATCTTCTCCATCTATCACTCCATGTTTAATTGCTAAATTGTAATTACTTCGCACTATGGCCTATTTAATGCCTTACCCCCTAATCTTAACCTCATTTGCACACAACTGTATCTAGAACTTTTCTAACTATATTATTGACTGTATGTTTGTTTATTCCATGTGTTACACCTGTGTTGTTGTTTGTGTCGCACTGCTTTGGGCTTTATCTTGGCCAGATCGCAGTTGTAATGAGAACTTGTTTCAACTGGCCTACCTGGGATAAATAAAAGGTCAAAATAATAATTACAATTTGGCACAATAATACTGAGTGATAGATGTGCAATTATTTTATATACTGTTACCGACTTCAATATGTATATACTGTATTCTAGTCAATGGCTCAATCCCTATTTAACTACTGCTGCTACACTACCTTTTCTATTCAATATACTGTCAATACAACATCATCCTATATAACTACTGTCCTATACACACCAATCCTATATAACTACTGTCTATATCCACCCATCCTAGTTTTAACTACTGTCTATACACACCATCCTATATAAACTACTGTCTATACACACACAATCCCTAATAATAACTACTGTCTATACAACCATCCTATTATAACTACTGTCTATACACACCATCCTATTGTAACTACTGTCTATACACACCAATCCATATAACTACTGTCTATACACAGCCCTTCTATTCATATACTGTCCATAACACAACCATCCTATATAAACTACTGTCTATAACTGTCTGTCACACACCATCCTATATAACTACTGCTGTACTCACACATTTCTATTCATATACTGTCAATACTTGTCTATACACCACCATTCTATAATAATATCCGGACTGTTCTGATACATTTTGGTGGTGATTTGTATGTTATTGTTTTGGTTTGCTAGGTAATACTGCACTGTTGGGCTAGCAACATAAGCATTTAGCTTTTCACCTGCTATAACAACGACAGAATACTCTGTGTGTTAACACAACAATAAATTTGATTTTATTTGATTGGAGGTTTAAAATAATTCCCTCTGGTGGTTAACACTGGCACAAGTTAGCCCTAAGCTATCTCATGGGAAAAGCTAAACATGTAGCATTTTCCTGGAAAAGTATGGACCCTAATAATTTGACAGTAATTTATTTTCTGTTTAGTTCGAGGAAACACACATTTTGGACTCAGTCGGGGTGGTTGACTATTTGGGAGTTATCCATACTCAATGTCTTTACCACAGCAGAGAGACCTGACCACTGCTCTGACAGTGAAGGAAGTCCCTCTAACATCAAGGACCTACCTGAACAACACCAGGGGAATCACACAGCTAAGAAGATTCACTTTTGTTCAGTGTGTGGAAAAAACCTGTCACAAAGTTATCAAAACCAAATACATATGAGGAACTCAACGAGGAGAAAAAACCTTACTCATGCTCTGTTGTGTGGGGAAGCAATTCAGTGAGAACAGGAAACCTGAAAAACACTCAGACAATGACACAGGAGAGAAGCCTGGTAACAGTTGCACACGTTGGGTGGGGAAAGTTTCTCTTTATCGCAAATCTTACCAAAACACCAAGAGAACACACACAGGAGAGAGTCCCCAGTGTCTGTAGCTGCAAGAAGAGTAATGGGTGCTGAACAATCAGCACTGGTTTTTTATAAAAGAGGAGGAAGAGGATCCTGCTTTTGGTGAAGTTACCCTCTCTTGGGTATGTGGAACGGTAGTTGTCCCACCTCGTCAACAGCCAGTGAAACTGCAGGGCAACCAAATTCCCAAACACAGAAATATCATAATTTTAATTCCCTCAAAGCCATACGATATTTTAACACCATTCTTAAAGCTACACTTGTTGTAAAATCCCATGCCAAAGTGTCCGATTTCAAAAAGGTTTTTACGACGAAAGCAACACCAAACAATTAATGTTTTAGTATGAGCCAAGTCACAAAAAAGACAGCCCAGTTTTCCATCCAAAGAGAGGGAGTACAAAAAGCCAGAAATAGAGATAATGATTCACTAAACCTTTGATGATCTTTCATCAGATGACTCTCATAGGACTTCATGTTACACAATACATATGTTTTGGTTTGGTAAAGTTCATATTTAAAATATCCAAAAATCGAGTTTAGGCAAGACGCTAACTGTAATAAAATAAGACGCTACCAATTAACATGAATTTACTATGAAAATTTACTAAATAAAATCCAACTTTATTAATCACACCATGAAGATACCAAAATTAAAGCACACTGGTTGTGAATCCAGCCAACATGTAGAATTCAGAAATAGGCTTTTCCAGCGAAAGCATATGATGCTATTATCTTGAGCATAGCACTTATAGTAAACAAGAAGAGAGGAACAATTTCACCCAGCAGCCGCGACACAAAACGCAGATAAAAATATAAATTCAATGCCTTACCTTGACGAGCTTTCTGTTGTTGTCACTCCAATTATGTCCATAACATCACAAAATGGTCCTTTTGTTCGATTAATTCCGTCCCGATATATCTTTCCAAAAATGTCCATTTTATTTGGCGCGTTTGATCCAGAAAAACACGGTTCCAACATGCTCAAACGTGATAGACAAAATGATCTCAAAGGTCACCTGTAAACTTTGCCAAAAAATGTCAAACCTACCTTTGTAATACAACTTTAAGTATTTTTTTTTCGTTAATAATCGAATACAATTCCAATACAGGATTAAAAAACGATATGTAAGCATGACTTCTGTTTGATTGAAGCGCATGTCCAGGATCACCTGGAGTCCTAAACTTCAAGATGGCGTATTTCTTCATTACACAAAGGAATAACCTCAACCTATTTCTCAGGACTGTTGTGGAAGCCGTAGGAACTGCAAAGAATTCGCTTAGAATCTGGTTTTCCCAAACTCAAAATTGAAAAGACAAGTGACCTCAAAACAACAAAAACATTGAATGGTTTGTCCTCCGGGGTTGCCTGCTAAATAAGTTCTGTTATACTCACAACATGATTCAAACAGTTTTAGAAACTTCAGCGTGGTTTTTTTTTATCCAAATTCTTAATAATATGCAATATCTTATCTCCTGGGGGATGAGTAACTGGCAGTTGAATTTGGGATTGCCTTTTCATCCAAAACCGTGGAATTGCTGCCCCCTACCCTAGAGAAGTTAAAGGGACTTAATTCTGTAAGGGTTTGAATAGAAAAACATTTGTTTTTAATCAATCTTTGTAATTACTTTGGTTATTCCTAAGGGAAAAGTATATATCGCTTACAGTTCCACAATTTTTACATAGTTATTTCCATTTCAATCCTATCCTTTTATCCACAGCAGAGAGACTAACCACTGCTCTGACAGTGAAGGGAGTCCCATCTACTCAGGGACTACGAACGAACACAGGGGGAATACAGCACAGCTAAGAAGATTCATTTTGTTCAAGTGGTGTGAAAAAAACTGTCACAGTTATCAAAACTACAAATAATATGAGAACTCACCACAGGAGAAAAACACATTACTATGCTCTGTCCCTGTAGGAAGCAATTCAGTGACAAAGAAACCTGAAAAAACACAGACGTTGCACACAGTGAGAGTCAATGTCGGTCAGCTGTAGAAGAGTCTGCGTAAACAATAAACATGTTTATCAAATGAGAGGAGAAGAGGATCCTGTTTTTGGTAAGTTAAAGGATACTTATTCTGTAAAGGCGGAAGCCCTAACTTAAAAATCTATCTTTGCATTTTATTTCAGTTATTGAAAGGGAAAATAACAGGTGGGGAGAAGAAGTTTTTTGATACACTCCGATTTGGCAGGTTTTCCTAACTTACAAAGAGCAATGTAGAGGTCTGTAATGTTAATCATAGTACACTTCAAATGTGAGAGACCGAATCCAAAAATCCAGAAATCACTCTGTATGTTTTTATAAAAGTAATCATTATGCATTTTTATTTGCAATGACATAGAGTATTTGGGATACATCAGAAAAAGCAGACTCTTCTAATATTTGGTACAGAAACCTTTGTTTGCAGATTACAGAGATCATACGTTTCTCGTGTAGTTTCATTGACCAGAAGGTTTGCACACAACTGCGCAGAGGATTATGGCCCAGCTCCCTCCATAAAAACCTCATCAGATCCTTCAGGTTTCAGGGGCGTCTGCTCGCTGGTGGCATAACGGAACTATTCAGCCTCCCTTCCAAAGATTTTCTAAGTGGGTTTCAGGTCTGGGGATCGGCATAGGCCACTCCAGGACCTTGAAGATATTCTTACGGAACACTCACTTAGTTGCCCTGGCCTGTGATGTTTCGTGGTCGATTTGTCATGCTGGAAAGACCCAGCCACGCCCATCTTCATGCTTCTTAACTGAGGAAGGAGGTTGTTGTCCAAAGATCTCGCGATTACATGCCCCATCCATCACTCACCTCAATACCGGTGCGTCCGTCCCTGTTCCCCTTTTGCAGAAAAAGCATCTCCAAAAGAATTGATGTTTCCACCTCCATGTTCACACGGATTGGGAATGGTGTTGCTTGGGGTTGCTACTACAATCCTTTACTCTTCTCTCCAAACACTGGCGAGTGGGAGTTTAAGACCAAAAGCTTATTGTTTGTCTCATCAGACCACATGACCTTCTCCCATTCCTCCTCTGGATCATCCAGATGGTCATTGGCAAAACTTCAGACGGGCCTGGACATGCGCTGGCTTGAGCGGGGGACTTGCGTGCGCTGCAGGATTTTAATCCATGACTGCGTAGTGTGACTGCGTAATGGTTTTCTTTGAGACTGTGGTCCCAGCTCTCTTCAGGTCACTGACCAGGTCCTGCTGTGTAAGTACTGGGCTGATCCCTCCACCTTCCTCATGAGTCATTGATGCCCACGAGGTGAGATCTTGCATGGAGCCCCAGACCGAGGGTGATTGACCGTCATCTTGAACTTCCATTTTCTAAATAATTGCCCAACAGTTGTTGCCTTCTCACCAAGCTTGCTTTGCCTATTGTCCTGTAGCCCATCCCCAGCCATTGGGCAGGGTCTACAATTTTATCCCTGAATTCCTTACACAGCTCTCTGGTCTTGGCCATTGTGGAGAGGTTGGAGTCTGTTTGATTGAGTGTATGGACAGGTTCTTTTATACAGGTAACGAGTTTCAAACAAGGTGCAGTTAATACGGATGAGTGGAGAACAGGAGGGCTTCTTAAAGAAAACGAACAAGGTCTGTGAGAGCCGGAATTCTTTCTGGTTGGTAGGTGATCAAAATAACTTATGTCATGCAATAAAATGCAAATTAATTACTTAAAAATCATACAATGTGATTTTCTGGATTTTTGATTCCGTTCTCTCACAGTTGAAGTGTACCGTATGATAGAAATTACAGACCTCTACATGCTTTGTATGTAGGAAAACCTGCAAAATCGGCGTGGTATCAAAATACTTGTTTCTCCCCACTGTATATAGTTAGTTCCACATTACACATTGTTTATCATCCCATCTTATCCCACAGCAGAGAGACATGACCACTGCTCTGAGAGCGAAGGGAGTCCCGCTACATTCAGCACTACCTGAACAACACCAGGGAATCACACAGCTAAGAAGATTCACTTTTTTTGTTCAGTGTGTGGAAAAAACTGTCAACAAGTTATCAAAACTACAAATACATATGAGAACTCACACAGGAGAAAAACCTTACTCCTGCTCTTGTGTGTGGGAAGCAATTCAGTGACAAAGGAAACCTGAAAAAACACCAGACAATGCACACAGGGAGAAGCGTACAGTTGCCTCCGTGTGCGGGGAAAGTTTCTCTCTCATCGTCAAATCTTACCAAACACCAGAGAACGCACACAGGAGAGAGTCAATGGTCTTATACCAGCACATGGTTATCAAAGTGAAAGAGGAGGAGAGGATCCTGCTTTTGGTAAGTTAAAGGGATTTTATTCTGTAAGGGGTTGAATAGAAGAAAGAAAAAATGTATACATAACTTTTAAACTATAGTGACAATTCCACATTTTCGCATCGTTTATCCATCCAATCTTATCCCAACAGCAAGAGAGACATGACCACTGCACTGACAGTGAAGTGAGTCATCTACATCAGGTGAACCAAAACACAGGAAGAATCACACAGCAAAGAGCTCTCACTGCTGTTCAGTGTGCGGAAGAGATTGCCAAAAGCTATCATCACTGCTAAATACATATGAGAATACACACAGGAGAAAAGCATATCCTTGCTCTGTGTGTGGAAAGCAGTTCCGTGTAAAAAGACATTTCAAGACCACCAGAAAGTGCACACTGGAGAGAAACCTTACGTCTGCTCCAAATGTGACAAGAGGTTTGGTTTCGCCTCAGCCTTGAAAAGGCAACCAGTGGTTACACGCAGAGAGAAACCTTACTCCTGCTCTGTGTGTGGGAAGGGTTTCGGCCGTCCAGATCAGTTTAAAGGACCACTCTCTGCAACACGCAGGGAAACCCCACTGCTGTTCTGTGTGTGGGAAGTGTTTCAGCCGTCCAGAATCAGTTAAAGGACCACTCTCTGCAACATGCAGGGAAACCCCACTACTGTTCTGTGTGTGGGAAGTGTTTCAGTGAGAAGGGGTATCTTGAAGACCCACCAGTCAGTGCACACTGGAGAGAAACGACACCCTTGCCTGTCTGCCAATAAGAGTTTTTTAAGATTAGCAGGCCTTAAAGTCCACCACAGATATCATACAGGAGAGAAACCTTACAACTGCGCTAAATGCGGCCAGAGCTTCATTAGTTCTCAAAAACTTCAGAGACACCAGAACACACATGTTGGTTTACCACCTGTTGAGTTTCAAAACCCTGTTCCAATTGACGGAGAGAGGGAGGGAGAAATATGAGGAAGAGGAAGTTGGTGGTCTGATTAATTCAGATGGAGAAGAGGTTTGGTTGGGATCTTATCGTCTCGGTAAGTGGAAGCAGAAACAGCCATGAATTACATTAATACAATATTGACTTTGAATGAACATCGCTCTTTTATTTAAAAATCCAATGCGCCATTTTTAACTCCATATGAAATAATTTCTGGGTAAAAAGTAAGTACCTTACTGTGTTTGTTTTCAATTAAATGGTAACAAATAAACAAGCAACATCTCAAGCAAGGGTTTTGCTGGGACTGTCAGGAGTTGTCTGAGTAGGGAGGGAAACCTGAAAACGAGCTGTTATTAGCAGAGAGGTTTGGAAACTCTTATTGGTCTGTTAACTACTTTACTGCTTGGTGATGTCACCAGGCAGGCCAAAACTCCATCCCAACAAAACAGGCTGAAATTTCAAATTCAAACAGCTCTTACACTAAAAGGGTATTATCATAATTTCACAGTATTTTTCCAACCTCATAGTGTGGAAATGTGTATAAAAGACAGGAAATCACATTTTTGACTGCACTGGACCTTTTAATCTATGTTTTCTCATTCACACAGATGAGAGTTCGGAGGGGAGAGCCTCTACATCAGGAGAACCTAAAGAAACCTAGGGGAATCTCAAAGCTCAGAGATACAGTTGCTCTGTGTGTGGAAAGACTGGCAACAGTTATTTGATCTGAAAAGAACACATGACAACGCACACAGGAGAGAAATCGTACAGCTGTTCTGTGTGTGGGAAGAGTTTTTAGACGAGCAGACCTCATGAAACAACACCTCTGGATGCTAAAGGAGACCGCATGGGGAGAAACCTTACCCCTGTTCTGTCTGTGGAAGGCTTTAGCAAGATCAGACCTTTAAAATGCACAATACAGTTCATACAGAAGAGAAACCTTACAGCTGTGTTGAATGTGGCCAGAGCTTTTTGCCATAGTTTGTACATCTGCATTGTTATATTGCTTATATAGGTCTATCTCATTAGTAGCTTATTAATAATTTTAGGTAATATAAGAATGATGCATTTAATTGTTTTTTCCTTTGTGTATTATAATTATCTCTGGTGATTTTCTCCATGAGGGGGGTGAGATAGAGACCAACAACATATTATATTATAGTATCCCTTCCTCGTAACCATGTTTGCCAGTGACAGTCTCTTCCCGTTCAATATATTTTGTTCGTCAAAAAGTTCAGTAATATACCCATGTAATTCCAGCTCATATTGCGGGGGTTGTTTTCCCTTTTTCGGTGCGTCTGTCCGTCTATAAAAGTGAATCCTTGTGATTGTTTGTCCTTCCTTTTTAGACCGCATAGGCCTAATATAAATACTTCAAATAGCAGGCTAACCGCTGAGTCTGGTTTTCTGTCTTTCTCTGTGGTTAAGGCCTCAACATCATCTGAATTTCTGTCGCTGTCCATTTCGGGAATTGCTGTATGAATAGGCCTCATCGCAGCTCGTTTTCTTACAGTTGCTTATACTTAAGAGCTAAGTTTTAATTATAAAAGAACAATCATTTTGTGAATTTACTGAACGTGAATGTACTAATGTGTGTGTGTATGGCTTCAAAAGTTAAAACTCATGTCGACGTTCATTTTTATTGAAGGAGAATGCCGTTCTTATCCAGTTAGACAAATCCCACAGGAGTCATTAGAAACCATCCTTTATGAAGCTAGTCGGCCATCAGCTCCACTCTCGGACAGATTCATGTGTAGACCCTAAAAGTTTGTGTGTAACGTTTGTCCCACGTTTATAGTTATTTTAATGTATTGTTTACAGTTATATTGTAGTGGCTTTGGGCATTATCTAAAAAAATTTTTTTTCCCCCAACAAGGTTGACATGCTGAAGTCACCACAGACAACATATTTATTGAGACCTGTAGCTACACGTTGCATGTTGTCCAGGATGGACATGTTTATATATCCAATGGATCTTTCAAATCTCCACGGTAACAGAGAGCAGGAGGTGCCATTTGACAGAGAAGCCTTGAGCGACAGAATGGACTCTTTCTTGTTAATGTCCCAGACCCTTATTATCTCAACCAATCATGGGCTGCTTCTTCTTCGATGAAGTTTAACAGCAGTTGGCATCCAGTAAATGTTGCATTAAGCCACCTACTGGACTGGAGTATAACTCCATTAACTTTGCTTGGAAAAAAATAACAGAATACCCTATCCCATCTAACACTCAGTAAAAAAAAAAGAAACACCACCCAACTCAACTATTTATATCTATTTAGTCTTACTTCAGGTCAAAGCCTGAAAGGATGGGAACACCACCACTTAACACACCCTGTAACTTTTCTGACGTCAAGTCTCTCACATCCAAATACCTTACAGCTGCCGCCACAACCTCTATTTTATGTGACTTACGTTACATCCCTTCAATACAGTTGATAACCATTGCTATAAATGCAAAAAAAATCTAATCTTACCTAAACATATACAGTACCAGTCAAAAGTTTGGACACACCTACTCATTCAAGGCTTTTTCTTTATTTGTACTAATTTCTACATTGTAGAATAATAGTGAAGACATCAAAACTATGAAATGACACATATGGAATCATGTAGTAACCAAAAAAGTGTTAAATAGATTAAAATGTATTTTATATTTGAGATTCTTCAAAAGTAGCCACCTTTGCCTTGCTGACAGGGTTGCACACTCTTGACATTATCTCAACCAGCTTCATGAGGTAGTCACCTGGAATGCTTTTCCAACAGTCTTGAAGGAATCCCCACATATGCTGAAGCATTGTTGGCTGCTTTTCCTTCACTCTGCGGTCCATCTCATCCCAAACCATCTCTATTGGGTTGAGGTCGGGTGATTGTGGAGGCCAGGTCATCTGATGGAGCACTCCATCATAGGAAGATTCGATTGACTGCTCTAACTTATGCCCCTCAATCTCCTTCACCCTTACAGGGCACTCCAGGAACTCAGGATCGTGATCCCACCACAATTGCCACACTGTCGTCCTTCTAACACACCGTTCTTCATTATACACTTGAAAACATGGCCAGATCCTTTACTTCCTCTGCAGTGGTTTGGGAATGAAAGCTCTTACAGTGTATCTGACATAACCAGGCTTCACATGTGTAGGTAGATGCTCTTCATCATAAACAACAGGATCGACAGACTGTCTTCTGTTTCTCCATTCTCCATTCACCCAGCGGGTCAGATGCCGGGAACCAACCACACCAGGAATTTCTTCATGTATTCAACCTGAACATCCGTCTCCACCCCAGATGACCTCCTCTGACTGGTGTTCTACTCCCAAGTTCAAAGCACGATACTTCTGTTGTCCGGATTCTCTTTGAAGCCCACTGCAAACTTCCTCTGTTCTTTCAGAAATACAACGAATCAAAATAAGACCACTCTGGTCACTCTGACAGACTCCACTTTTCCCAGTGCGTATTTCACCATTTTCAAACGGGTTTCTCTACATATGCATCCTCACTCAACAAATGCATCCAAACAAGAAGCGAATCGTTATCATCATAGACGTTTTCCTCCACTCCAATTTTAGACAATTTCATTGTTGTTCCAGTTTTTTTCCCGACACTACTGTTGTCCATTCAGGACATTAATCTTCAACCAACTTTGAACTTTGAACTCAGCGTCCCCTAATCTAATCCACCTGCTTTTCCCTGTTTGACAGTTGGGTGAAGTGCTAATACAAACATCACCACCAATCACGGCGAGGCAAGACTCTGGATTTTCTCTGCGTCTAAACAGCTTTGTGATTTCACATTTTTTATTTATATTTACTTTATAATATATATACGAGTTTGTTATTAAGGTACATGAAAAGTTGACATGTTCAAGAAGGCATTTCTGGAACAAGAAAAAACAACAATTGGTTGACGTTCAAACGCCTCTCCTGTGAAATTGTGACATTGCGTCATTCGCCCAGCTTCCTGTAACGGGGCACATTGATGTGCTCCTGAACTGGTGGGGAAGGTAGGAAGTAAGAGCAGCCAGCTTCCTGTAACGGGGCACTTTTATGTGCTCCTGAACTGGTGGGGAAGGTAGGAAGTAAGAGCAGTAATGTGTTGGAGTGAAAAGTGGTGACGAGAAGAAGATGAAAAACCATGTTCCTGGTGCTTCTGTTAGGTTGAGGGGAGTCGCCACTGGTGTCCCAATATCTCTGTCRACAGATGATATTAAAGAACATGTGAAGGGAGGCAGAGAGATTGAGGKCAGAAGGMTSATCAGTAGGAAAGAGGGTCAAAGAAGTGAAAGCTTATCAGTGCTGCTCAGACATGTACAGAGAGGATTCATCAGTTTCAATGTCAGAGAATTTGMCCCTATTGCAGTGTTTTAAATGCCAAAGAATGGAACATGTAGCTGTTCAYTGTAAAGGAAGGAAACGATGTGCCAAGTGTGAAGGGGAACATGATTACTGCAATGTGAAGGTTGTGTTGTAATTGTGTGTGGGGGAGGGAGGGACATTGTTGTAACGATTCTCGTGGGCTGAAGGAAGAGTGYACCAAGGTGTTTAAAGTGTTCATGATTTAATCKKKKKAAAAAAAKKAACATCTGACAAAAACAACAAACAGGAGAACGAAAGCGAAACAGTTCTGGCTGGTGCAGACACAAAACAGAAAACAACTACCCACAAAAGACAGGTGGGAAAAGGCTACCTAAGTATGATTCTCAATCAGAGACAACGGTAGACAGCTGCCTCTGATTGAGAACCACACCCGGCCAAACACATAGAAATAGAAAACATAGAACTAAAACATAGAATGCTCACCCCAACTCACGCCCTGACCAACCAAAATAGAGACATAAAAAGGATCTKTAAGGTCAGGGCGTGACAATTGTGCAGCGTTTSGTAGATGCCAGGTGCAGAAAGAGGCTCAGAGATATAAAATGAGTCATGATGTCGGGGCCGGTGTTTCTGCTGGTCCTGACATGGGTTCCAGGACACTTTGATAATGAATCAAGTTGACTTCATAGCTTTTATTGATGAGGTTATCAATACGACTCATGTTGACTTCATAGCTTTTATTGGTAAGGTTATCAATACGGCTCGGGTTGTGGAAAGCAGAAATGCCAGATTGAAGTTTATTGTGGAGACATAGAGATATTGGGGGTAAAAGATGTTACTGTTGAAATGGTTCTTGACCTGCTGAACAATACTAAGGGGTGTTTCAGTATGATATACAGTGCCTTCGGATAGTATTCAGACCCTTGACTTTTTCCACATTTTGTTAAGTTACAGCCTTATCTAAAAATTTATGAAATAAAGAAACATTTCCTCACAATACCCATAATGACAAAGCAAAAATATGTTTTTAGACATTTTAGCAAATAAAAACAAAACAGAAATATCTTATTTACATAAGTATTCAGACCCTTTGCTAAGAGACTCGCAATTGAGCTCAGATGCATCCTGTTTCCATTGCTCAACCTTGAGATGTTTCTACAACTTGATTGGAGTCCACCTGGGTAAATTCAATTGACTGGACATGATTTGGAAAGGCACACACCTGTCTATATAAGGTCTCACAGTTGACAGTGCATGTCAGAGCAAAAACCAAGCCATGAGGTTGAAGGAATTGTCCGTAGAGCTCCGAGACAGGATTGTGTTGAGGCACAGATCTGGGGAAGGATACCACAAAAATGTCTGCAGCATTGAAGGTCCCCAAGAACACACTGGCCTCCATCATTCTTAAATAGAAGTTTGGAGCTGCCAAGACTCTTCCTAGAGCTGGCTGCCCGGCCAAACTGAGCAATCGGGAGAGAAGGGCCTTGGTCAGGGAGGTGACCAAGACCCTGATGGTCACTCTGATAGAGCTCTAGAGTTCCTCGTGGAGATGAGAGAACCTTCCAGAAGAACAACCATCTTTGCAGCACTCCACCAATCAGGCCCTTATGGTAGAGTGGCCAGACGGAAGCCACTCCTCACAGCCCACTTAGGTTTTCCATAAGGCTCCTAAAAATAAAAACAAGACTCTCTACTCTGATGAAAACCAAGATTGAACTCTTTGGCCTGAATGCCAAGTGTCACACTGGAGACAACCTGGCACCATCCCTACGGTGAAGAATGGTGGTGGCAGCATCATGCTGTGGGGATGTTTTTCAGCGGCAGGGACTGTGAGACTAGTCAGAAACGAGGCAAAGATGAACAGAGCATAGTACATAGAGATCCTTGATGAAAACCTGCTCCAGAGCGCTCAGGACCTCAGACTCAGGTGAAGGTTCACCTTCCAACAGGACAATGACCCTAGCATCACAGCCAAGACAACACAGGAGTGGCTTCGGGACAAGTCAATGTCCTTGAGTGGCCCAGCCAGAGACCGGACTTGAACCCAATGAAACAACTCTGGAGAGACCTGAAAGCTGGGCAGCAACGCTCTCCATCCAACCTGACAGAGCTTGAGAGTATTTCCAGAGAGGAATGGGAGAAACTCCCCAAACACAGGTGTGCCAAGCTTGTTGCGTCATACCCAAGAAGACTCGAGGCTGTAATCGCTGTTCAAGGTGCTTCAACAAAGTACTGAGTAAAGGGTCTGAATACTTATGTAAATGTAATATTTCAGTTTTTTTTATATACATTTCCAAAATGTTCTAAAAATCTGTTTTTGCTTCGACATTATGGGGTATTGTGTGTTTAGATTGATGAGTGAAAAAAATGATTTCATACATTTTAGAATATGGCTGTAATGTAACAAAAGGTGGAAAAGTCAAGGAGTCTGAATACTTTCCCAATGTACTGTAGATTTAGTTTAATGGGGTAGGAGGGTTGGGGAGTGTTTGTGGGCTGGTAGAAGTTAGTATTTGGTTGTTATGATATTTTCATGGTGGTACAGAATTGGTCAGATCATGATTGATCGTACATTCCAGCACAGTAGGTGGCGGCATGCACTTAAACGTTTGTTTGCGGACCGCCAAGACGCCATAGAAAAATATGAACTGGTGGTGGCGGTAACGCAGAATGAGTCGGCAGCAGAGTCTAGGACGGACCGGAAATAAGACCGGAAGCAGGAAGACACTAATGTAGCTAGCTGGTAGCTAACCATGCATATATTATTAATTGTACCGGTAAAAATGTTCTATATGTTCAAACTGTAACGTTAGTAACAAGCTATTGTTCCGTAGAGCCTTCTGCTGTTTTGCAGATTGACAGAAGAATCTAACCCGGAAGCTGGCCTGGAAGAAAGAATATGCTCATGTTGATAGCTAGCAAACATTAGATGAGTTAGTTTGCTAGTGTGAAATGTGTCTGATATCATTTGATACCGTTTAAATTAGACTTTGATATTGCCCAACCTGGACTATATACGTGGAGCTAGCGATATTTTCAACGACCATTTCATATAGTTTTGTTATCGGGTCTAAAGTAAATTATCGCTATCGTTGGCCTAAATAGTTAGCTAACTGAGTTGTCGAATAGTTTTGTATGGAAAGTAATCCGCTAGCTAATGTGACCTCGTGGTGAACTGTCGGGGACTTGAGAAGAATCGACTTTAGTTTAATTCAGTGACACAACTCTTTAATACGAAACTATTTCTGAAGAATTCACGATGAATGAGGTGAGAATGACTATAAATAATGCTAAACCAGTCGGGATGGATATGCCTAAAGTATTAGCTAGTTAGCAAAATCATTTAGCTATTTATTAAAGCGGCAATCATAAGTTGAAACAATCACAAAGCGTCTTGCTTCGGCTCTTAAAAGCTCATAAAAAGTTGAGGGATGGCCTGAAGAAATGTAACCACTCTCAAATTCATAAACAGGGCTATTGATGCAAGGACTGACCATCCATGATATGAACATGATAGTTTTAGCCATGTTTTGAGGTTATATAGTGTTTGTTTACATTTACTTTGTTTACAAACATCGGAGTAAAACAAGTTTATATTTTGGGTTCTGATGGGGCATCACAGTTGAACTACGCTCATGAGGCATTTATAAGTTAGATTCTTCAAGAATCAATGGGTATATAGAAGTAATTCATATGTCATGAAATGTAGCAACTGCAAATTGCCCCTTTAACGTCTTATTCTTTGTTTTAGGATTCTGCTGACCCGTCCAATCCCCCTCTCTCCTGCTCCTCCACTGAACCCAACCCTCCAGAGTCACTGGTTCCTGACTCTAACCATAGAGACATCGACAACTGCAGTGAAATACCCAGATTTAACATTGTAGTCAAYGAGGAGGAAGACTGGGACGTGGATAATACTGGTAAATYAACATGCTTAATMAATTAKATCTCAGAGATTATTCAGTTCCATTACACACATAGCAGTTTAATTTTAAATCCACCTGTAATTTCTCTACAGACTATCTATCTACTAGCTCTAACCTTAACCTTATTCTAAACATAACCCTAATGTAACATTGGCAAGCAGTTTCTTATCAACAGAAGAGTTTGTTGATAGTCCATCTACAGATGGTCACACTATCTGTTTAATTCAATAAAAGGTTAATTGTTTATGGAATAAAAACACAGGACAATGACCGATAATAGCTGGAAAATAGTAATACATTTTGTTTACCCCTGAATTCTTCCATGTCATTTCAGCCATGACACCCACCATCACAATGATTCTTATGAAATAGTGTCTGTAGGTAGTAACAGGTAAGATTAGCATTCCTGCAACATTATTTTGTTTTAATTACATTTCATCTCTGAGAAATGAAGCTAATTGATTGCATCCAAATTGGCCCTTTTGATTTAAAGGATTCACATAATAGTCAATGAATACCAACATCTGATCTGGACCAAACCTATTCCTACCATTGAGTAAAATGCACTACATGGACATACTGTTAATTAGTGGAGTTGGCTAATTAAGCTGCACCCGACAGGTGTATAAAATCAGGCAGGGCCTCCCAAGTGGCGCAGCGGTATAAGGCAGTGCGTCGCGGTATAAGGCAGTGCGTCGCGGTATAAGGCAGTGCGTCGCGGTATAAGGCAGTGCGTCGCAATATAAGGCAGTGCGTCGCGGTATAAGGCAGTGCGTCGCGGTATAAGGCAGTGCGTCGCTAGCTGTGTCACTACTGATCCTGGTTCGTTCCCAGGCCGCGACCGGGAGACCCATAAGGTGTCGCAGTGCTAGCTGTGTCACTACTGATCCTGNTGTCGCAGTGCTAGCTGTGTCACTACTGATCCTGGTTCGTTCCCAGGCCGCGACCAGGAGACCCATAAGGTGTCGCAGTGCTAGCTGTTTCACTACTGATCCTGGTTCGTTCCCAGGCCGCGGCCGGGAGACCCATAAGGTGTCGCAGTGCTAGCTGTGTCACTACTGATCCTGGTTCGTTCCCAGACCGCGACCAGGAGACCCATAAGGTGTCGCAGTGCTAGCTGTTTCACTACTGTTCCTGGTTCGTTCCCAGGCTGTGTTGTGGCCGGCCGCGAACGGGAGACCCATAAGGTGTCGCACAATTGACCCGGGTTAGGGGAGAGTTTGGCCGGCCGTGTTGTCCTTGTCCCATCGCGCTCTAGCAACTCCTGTGGCAGAACGGGAGACCCATAAGGTGTCGCACAATTGACCCGGGTTAGGGGAGAGTTTGGCCGGCCGTGTTGTCCTTGTCCGTGTTGTCCTTGTCCGTGTCAGCGCAATGCACGCTGACACGGTCGCCAGGTGTACGGTGTTTCCTCCAGCACATTGGTGCGGCTGGCTTCCGGGTTAAGCGAGCAGTGTGTCAAGAAGTAGTGTGGCTTGGTGGTGTCATGTTTTTCGGAGGACGCATGGCTCTCGAACTTCGCCTCTCCCGAGTCCGTACGGGAGTTGCAGCGATGGGACAAGACTGTAACTACCAATTAGATATCACGAAAAAGGGGTAAAAAAAGACATGTACATGGACATGTAAAATTAAATTAAAACATTTATAAAATAAAATCAGTCACATAGCCATGCAATCTCCATAAACAAACATTGGTAGTAGAATGGCCCGTACTGAAGAGCTCAACTTCCCCGGTCAATTGTAAGTGCTGTTATTGTGAAGTGCAAACGTCTAGGAGCAACAACGGCTCAGCTGTGAAGTGGTAGACCACACAAGCTCACGGAACGGGCCTGCCGAGTGCTGTAGCACGTAAAAATCGTCTTGTCCTCAGTTGCAACACACACTACCGAGTTCCAAACTGCCTCTGGAAGCAACGTCAGCACAAGAACTATTCGTCAGGAGCTTCATGAAATGGGTTTCCATGGCCGAGCAGCCACACACAAGCCTAAGATCCCCATGCGCAATGCCAAGCGTCGGATGGAGTGGTGGAAAGCTCACCGCCATTGGAATCTGGGGCAGTGGAAACGTGTTTTCTGGAGTGATGAATCACGCTTCCCCATCTGGCAGTCCGACGGACTAATTTGGGTTTGAGAACGCTACCTGTCCGAATGCATAGTYCCAACTGTAAAGTTTGGTGGAAGTGAGTCCATATCAAAGTGAGGCCATATTAATGCCCATGATTTTGGAATGGGATGTTCAATCAGCTGTCCACATACTTTTGACCATGTAGTGTATGAGAAATCCAATATATAATGATTAATAGGCACCAACCGACCCCACACCCCAATGCCAATCTCACCTTAACCAGTGTACAGTATCAGTTCTCTGTCTGACAAGTAGTACGAAGCTGCGGCTTGGAGTATTGCTTCTCCATACTATGTAATGCATTCCCTGTGAATCTAGTGATGTTTTTTTTCCCTCTGTTCGTTGAAATTAACCATTTAAATAACTTGCATTATTTACCATAAATTTGTGTGCAAGTACCAGGTTTTTCCCACCAGATGCCGCTGTTCCTGCTGCTGCCACATCATTGTATACATTTTACTGGTCTCCTGTGTTTATTAAATGGATCAAAACATTTTCCTTGCAACTTTGGGTAGAAAACCAATAGCTTTTGATCATGATGAAAATAAATTGCGTGGTCATCCTCACAAGTCAAGCCAGTCCTCCCATGAAAGCAATTGAGTTTGTCCGTCTCTTAGCAGCCTGATGCTTTAACCAAACTCTAGTAGGCAAAACCTGGTTCTTCCACAATAATTAATGGCAAATAATGCAAGCATCTTCAATGGCAAATAATGCAAGCATCTTCAATGGCAATTTTGTCTGAACAGGGAATAAAATCAAATCACCAGATTCACAAGGAATGCATAACAAAGAACGAATAAGCAATACTCCAAGCCGCAGTTCTTGTCAGACATACAGTGGCTTGCGAAAGTGTTCACCCCCTTGGCATTTTTCCTGTTTTGTTGCTTTACAACCTGGAATTAAAATAGATTTTGAGGGGGTTTGTATCATTTGATTGACACAACATGCCTACCACTTTGAAAATGCAAAATATTTTATATTGTTAAACAAAGAAGAAATAAGACAAAAACAGAACTTGAGCGTGCATAACTATTCACCCCCCCAAAGTCAGTACTTTGTAGAGCCACCTTTTGCAGCAATTACAGCTGCAAGTCTCTTGGGGTATGTCTCTATAAGCTTGGCACATCTAGCCACTGGGATTTTTTCCCAATCTTCAAGGCAAAACTGCTCCAGCTCCTTCAAGTTGGATGGGTTCCGCTGGTGTACAGCAATCTTTAAGTCATACCACAGATCCTCAATTGGATTGAGGTCTGGGCTTTGACTAGGCCATTCCAAGACATTTAAATGTTTCCCTGTAAACCACTCGAGTGTTGCTTTAGCAGAATACTTAGGGTCATTGTCCTGCTGGAAGGTGAGCCTCCGTCCCAGTCTCAAATCTCTGGAAGACTGAAACAGGTTTCCCTCAAGAATTTCCCTGTATTTGGCGCCATCCATCATTCCTTCCATTCTGACCAGTTTCCCAGTCCCTGCCGATGGTAAAACATCCCCAAAGCATGATGCTGCCACAACCATGCTTCACTGTGGGGATGGTGTTCTCGGGGTGATGAGAAGTGTCGGGTTTTCGCCAGACATAGCGTTTTCCTTGGTGGCCAAAAAGCTAAATTCTAGTATCATCTGACCAGAGCACCTTCTTTCATATGTTTGGGGAGTCTCCCACATGTCTTTTGGCAAACACCAAATGTGTTTGCTTATTTTTTCTTTAAGCAGTGGCTTTTTTATGGCCACTCTTTCGTAAAGCCCAGCTCTGTGGAGTGGATGGCTTAAAGTGATCCTATGGACAGATACTCCAATCTCCGCTGTGGAGCTTTTCAGATCCTTCTGGGTTATCTTTGGTCTCTTTGTTGCCTCTCTGATTAATGCCCTCCTTGCCTGGTCCTCGAGTTTTGGTGGGCGGCCCTCTCTTGGCAGGTTTGTTGTGGTGCCATATTCTTTCCATTTTTTAAAATAATGGATTTAATGGTGCTCCGTGGGATGTTCAAAGTTTCAGATATTTTTTTTATAACTCAACCCTGATCTTTACTTCTCCACAACTTTGTCCCTGACRTGTTTGGAGAGCTCCTTGGTCTTCATGGTGCCGCTTGCTTGGTGGTGCCCCTTGCTGGTGTTGCAGACTCTGGGGCCTTACAGAACAGGTGTGTATATCTGAGATCATGTGACACTTAGATTGCACACAGGTGGACTTGATTTAAATAATTATGTGACTTCTGAATGTAATTGGTTGCACCAGATATTATTTAGGGGCTTCATAGCAAAGGTCGTGAATACATATGCATGCACCACTTCAGTTTTTTATTTTTTTTGAAACAAGTAATTTTTTTTCACTTCACCAATTTGGACTATTTTGTGTCTGTCCGTTACATGAAACCCCCCAAACATCTATTTAAATTACAGGTTGTAATGCAACAAAATAGGAAAAACATCAAGGGGGTGAATACTTTTCAAGGCACTGTAAAGAACTGATACTGTAACACTGGCTGTCTGGGTGAGATTGGTGTCTGCGGATGACTTTTGACCATTTTAAATTGGACGTCCGGTACTATATTTACTGAAAATCATATGAATCCCTTCAATTAGAATGGCCAATTTGGGTGCAATCAAATTAGCTGAATTTCTCAGAGATCAAATTACATCTGAACAAAAATAATTTGCGTTTCAGAAACGCTTCTCTTATCTGTTAGTAACTATAGAAACGATTTCAGAACTATTTTTTATTTCACCTTTATTTAACCAGGTAGGATAGTTGAGAACAAGTTCTCATTTGCAACTGCGACCTGGCCAAGATAAAGCATAGCAGTGTGAACAGACAACAACACAGAGTTACACATGGAGTAAACACATGGAGTAAACGACCAGCTGACAACATGATTATCTGAGAGGGCGGGTGTCGAAAGCCTTTTTCGTGTGTTTTTTGAGGTTGAATGACCCCCCCCCCCTCTTATTTTCCAGTTGAAAGAGGAGAGAGTTCTAACTCTAGTGATGGGGAACCAGCAGAACCTGAACAGCACCAGGAGAATCGTAGAGCTAAGAAGCTTTGGCGCTGCCCAGAATGTGGAATAGAGATCGCTCACCCATCTAATTTCAACAGACACCTGAGAACACACACAAAACCTGCTAAAGAGTCTTCCGTCTGTCCAGTATGTGGAAAAGACTTTGTTCACCCCTCCAAACTGAAGAGACACCTCCGAACACATACAGGAGAGAAGCCTTACCAGTGCTCTGTGTGTGGGAAGCGATTCACACTGAAGCCCCACCTGGAAAGACATCAGATGACCCACCCTGGAGAGAAGCAGCCAGACGCGACAAAGAAGCACCCGTGCTCCGATTGTGGAAAGGAATGTTTCTCTGCATATGAACTYAAGATGCACATGAGAAAGCACACAGGGGAGAGACCTCACCAGTGCTCCTACTGCGAGATGAGCTTTGGCTGTAAGGGAACTCTATCGAGACACGTACGACGCCATACAGGAGCACCCACACCAAAACCTTACCAATGCTCACAGTGTGGGAAGAGATACGAGTCACCATCGAGGCTCAGGCAGCATCAGACTATGCACACTGGAGAGAAACCTTACGAGTGCTCTGATTGCGGGAGGAGTTTCGCTTCGACCAAAGGTCTTCGCAAACATCAATGCAGCCATGCCAGTAACCATAGCAACCAGTGTACACTGGGAATTTCAGATACGGCGTCATCAGGCAGTCGAACTATGATTATCAAGATCGAAGACGAGGAACAGGAGCTGGCAATTAATGTCAAAGAGGAGGAGGAGGAAATTAGTGTTTTTGTCTATGCTGATAGAGAGAAACCTTACCAGTGTACCACCTGTAAAAATACCTTTGTTCACCGTAGCTCTCTAGCAAGACACAAAAAATCCCACACTAGTGTCGCACAGTACAGCTGCTCAGAATGTGGGAAGGAATTCAGCCAATCGTGTACTTTCAAGATACACATGCAACAGCACACCGGAGAGAACCCGTACCACTGCTCTCAGTGTGATAKGAGTTTCTCAGCTTCACCACTCCACAAAAGACACCAACGAGTTCACACTAAGGTGAAACCTCACKCCTGCTCTCTCTGCAGAGAGAAATTCTCCTCATCAGCAAATCAGTCCTGTCTCCATGCCSYAMCTGTGACTAGCCTGAGCCAAGCTCCTGGACAGGGATCACGGCAGCAGGTGTCTGCAGCGGTAGAGGAGTCTGTTGTACTGGATGTCAAAGTGAAAGAGGAGGAAGATCCTGCTTTTGGTGAGTAAAAGTGTTTATTTTGTACTATAGCTTTGAAGTTTAATGGGTCCATACTTGCGACCTCTTGCTTAAGCTTTAACCATGAGAAAACGTAGCCCTATGCTAACACGACCAGCTGACAGCGTCAGAAAACGTAGCCCTATGCTAACACGACCAGCTACCACGCCTGTTCAGTGTCTATGCTACAGTGCTCAGAGTGAGTAGTATCTAGAGGACCTCAAGCCTCCGCGAGCGCACGCATGGTTTCACGCCTGGCACCGGTCGCTGAAGATCATCAAGGACCGCTCAAGCCACCCGAGCCACAGCCTGTCACTCTGGCTATCCATCTAGAAAGATCAATCAGAGGACGCTCAGCCTCCCGAGCCAAGCCTGTTACCGCTACATCTAAGAAGATCATCAGGGCCTCGAGCCACCCGAGCACGCCTGTTCACCCCTGCTACCATACTAGAAGATCATCAAGGACTCAGCCTCCGAGCCACAGCCTGTTACGCTGCTACCATCTAGAAGATCATCAGGACTCAGCCCCACGAGCGACAGCCTGTTCACCCCTGCTACCATCTAGAAGATCAATCAAGGACTCTCGAGCCCCGAGCTACAAAGCTGTTCACCCGCTCGCTACCCTCACCATCTAGAAGATCATCAGGACCTCAGCCTCCCGAGCACAGCCTGTTCACCCTGCTACATCTAGAAGGGGAGACCGTACAGGTGCTTAAACTGGAAG
>NW_019946627.1:25966-29099 GCF_002910315.2 Salvelinus sp. IW2-2015
AACAGGGTGAGAAAACGTAGCCCTATGCTAACACGACCAGCTGACAGTGTCAGAAAAACGTAGCCCTATGCTAACACGACCAGCTGACAACATGAGAAAACGTAGCCCTATGCTAACACGACCAGCTGACAGCGTCAGAAAACGTAGCCCTATGCTAACACGACCAGCTGACAGCTGAGAAAATGTAGCCTTATGCTAACACGACCAGCTGACAGGCATGATTATTTCCTGTAACAAATTCCACATCAGCCATATATAATATATATATTTTTTTTTTACATATTGTGCTTTATATATATACAGTACCAGTCAAAAGTTTGGACACACCTACTCATTCAAGGGTTTTTCTTTAATTCACTATTTTCTACTAGTGAAGACATCAAAACTATGAAATAACACATATGGAATCATGTAGAACCAAAACATTTATTTTATATTGAGATTCTTAAAAGTAGCCACCCTTTGCCTTGATGACAGCTTTGCACACCCTTGGCATGCTTGTCCAACAGTCTTGTCCACATATGCTGAGCACTGGTCCTGTATAAAATTGGTAAAATAGCCTTACACAGCCTGGAGGTGTGTTGGGTCATTGTCTGTTGAAAAACAAATGATAGTCCCTCTAACCACAAACCAGATGGGATGGCGTATCACTGCAGAATGCTGTGGTAGCCATGCTGGTTAAGTGTGCCTTGAATTCTAATAAATCCCTGACAGTGTCACCAGCAAAGGACCATCACACCACCATCCATGCTTCACAGTGGGAAACACACATGCGGAGATCATCGTTCACTACTCCACGCTGACAAAGTCACAGGGGTTGGAACCAAAAATCTCAAATTTGGCTCCATACCAAAGGACAGATTTCCACCGGTCTAATGTCTATTGTTTGTGTTTCTTGCCCAAGCAAGTCTCTTCTTATTGGTGTCTTTAGTAGTGGTTTCTTTGCAGCAATTCGACAATGAAGGTCTGATTCAGCGTCTTCCTCTGAACAGTTGATGTTGAGATGTGTCTGTTACTTGAACTCTGAAGCATTTATTTGGGCTGCAATTTTTGAGGCTGCAGTAACTCTAATGAACATATCCTCTGCAGCAGAGGTAACTCTGCGTCTTCCTTTCCTGTGGCGGTCCTCATGAGCCAGTTTCATCATAGCGCTTGATGGTTTTTGCACTGCACTTGAAGAAACTTTCAAAGTTCTTGAAATTTTTGAATTGACTAACCTTCATGTCTTAAAGTAATGATGGATTGTTTTCTCTTTGCTTATTTGAGCTTTTCTTAATAATATAGACTTGCTTTTACCAAATAGGGCTATCTTCTGAATACCACCTACTTGTCAAACAACTGATTGGCTCAAATGCATTAAGAAGGAAAGAAATTCCACAAATTCACTTTTAACAAGGCACACCTGTTAATTGAAATGCATTCCAGGTGTATTCATCAGAAGCTGGTTGAGAGAATGCCAAGAGTGTGCAAAGCTGTCATCAAGGCAAAGGGTGGCTACTTTGAAGAATCTAAAATAGAAAATATATTTTGATTTGTTTAACACTTTTTTGGTTACTACATGATTCCATGTGTTATTTCATAGTTTTGATGTCTTCACTATTTTTCTACAATGTAGAAATTCTGGAACAGAGAGATTGAAAAACAGCTTCTATCAGACCGTTAAATAGTCACCACTAGCAGCCTCCGCCCAGTACCGTGCCCTGAACTTAGTCACTGTTACTAGCCGGCTACCACCCTGTATTCTATCCTGCACCTTAGACTGCTGCCCTATGTACATAGTCACTGTTACTAGCTGGCTACCACCCTGTATTCTATCCTGCACCTTAGACTGCTGCCCTATGTACATAGTCATTGAACACTGGTCACTTTAATTATGTTTACATCCTGTTTTACCCACTTCACTTTACTTTACTTATACTGTCTATACACACCATTCTATATATATTCCGGACTGTTCTGATACATTTTGGTGGGATTTGTATGTATTGTTTTGTATAATTGGGTAACACTGCACTGTTGGAGCTAGAAACATAAGCATTTCGCTGCACCTGCTATAACAACGTCAGAATACTGTGTGTACACGACCAATAACATTGTATTTGATTTTAAGTGGAGCAACCTTGATTTGGAGGTTTAAAATATCCCTCTGGTGGTTAGCTTAGGGCTAACTGTGCCAGGTTATCTCATGGGAAAAGCTAACATGTAGCATTTTCGGGAAAAGTATGGACCGTATAATTTTACAATATTTATTATTTTCTGTTTAGTTAGGAACAAACATTTTGACTTAGGGTGTTGACTAATTTGAGTTAATTCATACTTATGTCTTTACCACAGCAGAGAGACCTGAACACTGCTCTGAGAGCGAAGGGAGTCCCTCTACATCAGGACTACCCAAACAACACCAGGGGAATCACACAGCTAAGAAGATTCACGTTTGTTCAGTGTGTGGAAAAAACTGTCACAAGTTATCAAAACTACAAATACATATGAGAACTCACACAGGAGAAAAACCTTACTCCTGCTCTGTCTGTGGGAAGCAATTCAGTGACAAAGGAAACCTGAAAAAACACCAGACGTTGCACACAGGAGAGAAGCTGTACAGTTGCTCCGTGTGCGGGGAGAGTTTCTCTTCATCGTCAAATCTTACCAAACACCAGAGAACGCACACAGGAGAGAGTCCAGTAGCTGTAGCTGTAGAAGAGTGTGGTCTGACATCAGCACTGGTTATCAAAGTGAAAGAGGAGGAAGAGGATCCTGCTTTTGGTAAGTTTAAAAGGGACTTATTCTGTAAGGGGTTGAATTGCAAAACATTTTTTATACATCTTTGTATTACATTCAGTTATTCAAAGGACAAAAAATATTTTTTGTTACAGTTCCAAATGTTTGCATAGTTTATCCATCCCATCTTATCCCACAGCAGAGAGACATGACCACTGCTCTGACAGTAAAGGGAGTCCCTCTACATCAGAAATACCTGAACAACACCAGGGGAATCACACAGCTAAGAAAATTCACTGCTGTTCAGTGTGCGGACAAGACTGCAAAAAGTTATCAAAACTGCTAATACATATGAGAATACACACAGGAGAAAAGCCATACCCTTGCTCTGTGTGTGGAAAGCAGTTCCGTGTAA
>NW_019946627.1:29696-57375 GCF_002910315.2 Salvelinus sp. IW2-2015
CAGCCCAACGCATCACCGGGAGCACACTGCCCTCCAGGACATCTACAGCCCCCGGTGTCACAGGAAGGCCAAGAAGATCATCAAGGACTATAGCCACCCGAGCCACAGCCTGTTCACCCTGCTACCATCTAGAAGGGGGAGACCGTACAGGTGCATCAAAGCTGGAACAGAGAGATTGAAAAACAGCTTCTATCAGACCATTAAATAGTCACCACTATTAGCCTCCGCCCAGTACCGTGCCCTGAACTTAGTCACTGTTACTAGCTGGCTACCACCCCGTATTCTATCCAGCACCTTAGACTGCTGCCCTATGTACATAGTCACTGTTACTAGCTGGCTACCACCCTGTATTCTATTCTGCACCTTAGACTGCTGCCCTATGTACATAGTCACTGTTACTAGCTGGCTACCACCCTGTATTCTATCCTGCACCATAGAGACTGCTGCCCTATGTACATAGTCACTGTTACTAGCTGGCTACCACCCTGTATTCTGCACCTTAGACTGCTGCCCTATGTACATAGTCATTGAACACTGGTCACTTTAATTATGTTTACATCCTGTTTTACCCACTTCATATRTATATACTGTATTCTAGTCAGTAGTTTGTCCTATATAACTACTGCTGTACACACCTTTCCTATTCATATACTGTCCATACTGTCTATACACACCATCCTATATAACTACTGTCCATACTGTCTATACACACCATCCTATATAACTACTGTCTATACACACCATCCTATATAACTACTGCTGTACACACCTTTTCTATTCATATACTGTATATACTGTCTATACACACCATTCTATATATATTCCGGACTGTTCTGAWACATTTTGGTGGGATTTGTATGTATTGTTTTGTATAATTAGGTAATGCTGCACTGTTGGAGCTAGAAACATAAGCATTTAGCTGCACCTGCTATAACAACGGCAGAATACTGTGTGTACACGACCAATAAAATTGTATTTGATTTTAAGTGGAGCAACCTTGATTTGGAGGTTTAAAATATCCCTCTGRTGGTTAGCTTAGGGCTAACTGTGCCAGGTTATCTCATGGGAAAAGCTAACATGTAGCATTTTCGGGAAAAGTATGGACCGTATAATTTTACAATATTTATTATTTTCTGTTTAGTCAGGAACAAACATTTTGACTTAGGGTGTTGACTAATTTGAGTTAATCCATACTTATGTCTTTACCACAGCAGRGAGACCTGACCACTGCTCTGAGAGCGAAGGGAGTCCCTCTACATCAGGACTACCTGAACAACACCAGGGGAATCACACAGCTAAGAAGATTCATTGCTGTTCAGTGTGTGGAAAAAACTGTCACAAGTTATCAAAACTACAAACACATATGAGAACTCACACAGGAGAAAAACCGTACTCCTGCTCTGTCTGTGGGAAGCAATTCAGTGAGAATGGAAACCTGAAAAAACACCAGACGTTGCACACAGGAGAGAAGCTGTACAGTTGCTCCGTGTGCGGGGAAAGTTTCTCTTCATCGTCAAATCTTACCAAACACCAGAGAACACACACAGGAGAGAGTCCAGTGTCTGTAGCTGTAGAAGAGTGTGGTCTGACATCAGCACTGGTTATCAAAGTGAAAGAGGAGGAAAAGGATCCTGCTTTTGGTAAGTTTAAAATGGACTTATTCTGTAAGGGGTTGAATYGCAAAACATTTTTTATACATCTTTGTATTACTTTCAGTTATTCAAAGGAGAAAAAATATTTTTTGTTACAGTTCCAAATGTTTGCATAGTTTATCCATGCCATCTTATCCCACAGCAGAGAGACATGACCACTGCACTGACAGTGAAGGGAGTCCATCTACATCAGAACTACCTGAACAACACCAGGGGAATCACACAGCTAAGAAAATTCACTGCTGTTCAGTGTGTGGACAAGACTGCAAAAAGTTATCAAAACTGCTAATACATATGAGAATACACACAGGAGAAAAGCCATACCCTTGCTCTGTGTGTGGAAAGCAGTTCCGTGTAAAAAGACATCTCCAAGACCACCAGACAGTGCACACTGGAGAGAAACCTTACGTCTGCTCCAAATGTGACAAGAGGTTTGGTTTCGCCTCAGCCTTGAAAAGGCACCAGTGGTTACACATAGAAGAGAAACCTTACTCCTGCTCTGTGTGTGGGAAGGGTTTTAGCTTACAATCACGCATGAAGGAACACTTCCTGATGCACTCAGGAGAAAAACCCCACTCCTGCTCTGTCTGTGGAAAGAGTTTCAGCCGTCCAGATCAGTTAAAGGACCACTCTCTGCAACATGCAGGGAAACCCCACCACTGTTCTGTGTGTGAGCTAAGCTTTGCCTTGTCTAAACAACTCCTGAAGCATGAGAAGACTCACACAGGAAAGAGACCTTATAGTTGCTCTGTGTGTGGGAAGAGTTTCAGCGAGAAGGCGTATCTTGAAGACCACCGGTCAGTGCAYACTGGGGAGAAACGACATCCTTGCCCTGATTGTGACAAGAAGTTTGGATGTGCTTCATCCCTGCGTAAACACGGACTGTTACACATAGAAGGGAAATCCCACTCCTGTTCTGTGTGTGGGAAGAGTTTTTCTGAAGCACGTTACTTGAAGGAGCATTTCCGGACACACACTGGAGAGAAACCTTTCTCCTGCTCTGTCTGCGAAAAGAGTTTTGCAAGATCAGCAAGCCTTAAAGTCCACCACAGATATCATACAGGAGAGAAACCTTACAGCTGTGCTAAATGCGGCCAGAGCTTCATTAGTTCTCAAAAACTTCAGAGACATCAGAAAACTCATGCTGGTTTACCACCTGTTGAGTTTCAAAACCCTGTTCCAATTGAAGGAGAGAGGGAGGGAGAAGATGAGGAAGAGGAAGTTGGTGGTCTGATTAATTCAGATGGAGAAGCGGTTGGTTGGGATCTTCATCGTCTCGGTAAGTGGAAGCAGAACAGCCATGAATAACATTAATACAATATTGACTTTGAATGAACATAACATACTCTTTTATTTAAAAATCCAATGCCACTATTTTAACTCCATATGAAATTGTATTTTATAAGTACCCTGCTGTGATTGTTTTCAATTAAAATAAACATATCTTCGTAGATAAGAGCAAATTCTCAAGCAAGAATTGTATTATATCATAATTTCACAGTATTTTTCCAACCTCATAGTGTGGAAATGTGTTATAAAAGACAGGAAATCACATTTTTGATGCACTGGACCTTTAACCTATGTTTTCTCATTCACACAGACGAGGGTTCGGAGGGGAGAGCCTCTACATCAGGAGAACCTAAAGAAACCTAGGGGAATCTCAAAGCTCAGAGATACAGTTGCTCTGTGTGTGGAAAGACTGGCAACAGTTATTTGATCTGAAAAGACACATGACAACGCACACGGAGAGAAATCGTACAGCTGTTTCTGTGTGTGGGAAGAGTTTTAGACGAGCAGACCTCATGAAACAACACTTCTGGACAACAAAGGAGACGCAGGGTAGAAACCTTACCCCTGTTCTGTTGTGTGGAAAGTTTGTGCATTCGGAAAGTATTCAGACCCCTTGACTTTTTGCACATTTTGTTACGTTACAGCCTCATTTTTAAAATTGATTAAATAGTTTTTTCCCCCTCATCAACATTCACACAATAACCCGCAATGACAAAGCAAAAACGGGCTTTTTCCCCCGGAAATTCACATTTACATACAGTTGAAGTCGGAAGTTCACATACACCTTAGCCAAATACATTTAAACTAAGTTTTTCACAATTCCTGACATTTAATCGTAGAAAAATTCCCTGTCTTAGGTCAGTTAGGATCACCACTTTATTTTAAGAATGTGAAATGTCAGAATAATAGTAGAGAGAATGATTTACTTCAGCTTTTATTTCTTTCATCACATTCTCAGTGGGTCAGAAGGTTACATACACTCAATTAGTATTTGGTAGCATTGCCTTTAAATTGTTTAACTTGGTCAAACGTTTCGAGTAGCCTTCGACAAGCTTCCCACAATAAGTTGGGTGAATTTTGGCCCATTCCTCCTTACAGATGTAACGGAGTCAGGTTTTGCAGGCCTCCTTGCTCGCACACGCTTTTTCAGTTCTGCCACACATTTTCTATAGGAATGAGGTCAGGGCTTTGTGATAGGCGCTCCAATACCTTGACTTTGTGTTCCTGAAGCCATTTTGCAACAACTTTGGAAGTATGCTTTGGGTCATTGTCCATTTGGAAGACCCATTTGCAACCAAGCTTTAACTTCCTGACTGATGTCTTGAGATGTGCTTCAATATATCTATATAATTTTCTTTCCTCATGATGCCATCTATTTTGTGAAGTGCACCAGTCCCTTCTGCAGCAAACCACCCCCACAACATGATGCTGCCACCCCCGTGCTTCACGGTTGGGATGGTGTTCTTCGGCTTGCAAGCCTCCCCTTTTCCTCCAAACATAACGATGGTCATTATGGCCAAACAGTTCTATTTTTGTTTCATCAGACCAGAGGACATTTCTCCAAAAAGTACGATCTTGGTTCGCATGTGCAGTTGCAAACCGTAGTCTGGCTTTTTTATGGTGGTTTGGAGCAGTGGCTCTTCCTTGCTGAGCGCCCTTCAGGTTATGTCGATATAGGACTCGTTTTACTCCTTCAGCAACTTCACAAGGTCCTTTGCTGTTGTTCTGGGATTGATTAGTTATTTTTCGCACCTCTAGGAGACCGAACGCGTCTCCTTCCTGAGCGGTATGATGGCTGCGTGGTCCATGGTGTTTATACTTGCACACTATTGTTGTTACAGATGAACGTGGTACTTCAGTCGTTTTGGAAATTCTTGGCTGATTTCTTTTGATTTTCCCATGATGTCAAGCAAAGGGCACTGAGTTTGAAGGTAGGCCTTTAAATACATCCACAGTACACCTCCAATTGACTCAAATGATGTCAATTAGCCTATCAGAAGCTTCTAAAGCCATGACATTTTCTGGAATTTTCCAAGCTGTTTAAAGGCACAGTCCTCGGAGATTTGCGGACAATTTGTTCAACCTCATGGCTTGGTTTTTGCTCTGACGTGCACTGTCAACTGTGGGACCTTTTATACAGACAGGTGTGTGCCTTTACAAATCATTCCAGTCAATTGTATTTACCCCCAGGTGGACTCCTATCAAGTTGTAGATACATCTCAAAGATGATCAATGGAAACAGGATGCACCTGAGCTCAACTTAGAGTCTCATAGCAAAGGGTCTGAAACTTATTTAAATAAGATATTTCTGTTTGTTTTTTTGCCAACAAAAAATTGCCAGCGTGTCTAAAAACCTGTTTCAGCTTTGTCGTTGTGGGGTATTGTGTTGTGGGGTATTGTGTCGTTATGGGTAGTGTGTTGTGGGTATTGTGTCGGTATGGGTATTGTGTTTGGGGTATTGTGTTGTGGGTATTGTGTTTGTGGGTGTATTGTGTCGTTATGGCGGTATTTTGTGTTGGTGGGATTGTGTCGTTATGGGTATTGTTTGTGGGGATTGTGGGTTATGGTATTTGTTTTGGGTATTGTGTTGTGGGTATTGTGTTGTGGGTATTGTGTCGTTATGGGTATTGTGTTGTGGGGTATTGTGTGTGGGGTATTGTGTTGTGGGTATTGTGTTGGGTATTGTGTTATGGTATTTGTGTGATGGGGTATTGTGTTGTGGGTATTGTGTTGTGGGGTATTTGTTTGGGTATTGTTGTGTGGGTATTGTGTTGTGGGTATTGTGTTGTGGGGTATTGTTTGGTGGGGTATTGTGTTGTGGGGTATTGTGTTGTGGGGTATTGTGTTGTGGGTATTGTGTTGTGGGGTATTGTGTTGTGGGGTATTGTGTTGTGGGGTATTGTGTTGTGGGGTATTGTGTTGTTGGGGTATTGTGTTGTGGGTGTATTGTGTTGTGGGGTATTGTGTTGGTGGGGTATTGTGTCGTTTGGGTATGTGTGTCGTTTTGGGGTATTGTGTTTGGTATTGTGTTTGTGGGGTATTGTGTTTGGGTATTGTGTTGTGGGGTATTGTGTTGTGGGGTATTGTGTTGTGGGTGATTTGTGTTGTGGGTATTGTGTTGTGGGTATTGTGGGTGTGGGGTATTGTGTTGTGGGTATGTGTTGTGTATTGTGTTTGTGGGTATTGTGTTGTGGGGTATTGTTGTGGGTATTGTGTTGTGGGGTATTGTGTTGTGGGGTATTGTGTTGTGGGGTATTGTGTTGTGGTATTTGTTTGGGGTATTGTGTTGTGGGGGTATTGTGTTGTGGGGTATTGTGTTGTGGGTATTGTGTTGTGGGGTATGTGTTGTGGGTATTGTGTCGTGGGTATTGTGTGTGGGGTATTGTGTTGTGGGTATTGTGTCGTTGTGGGTATTGTGTTGTGGTATTGTGTCTTGCTGGGGTATTGTTGTGTGGTATTGTGTCGTTGTGGGGTATTGTGTTGGGGTATTGTGTCGTTGTGGTATGTGTTGTGGGGTATTGTGTCTTGTGGGGTATTGTGTTGTGGGGTATTGTTGTCGTTGTGGCGGTATTGTGTTGTGGGGTATGTTGTTATGGGGTATGTGTCGTTGTGGTATGTGTTGTGGGGTATTGTGTTGTTGGGTATTGTGTTGTGGGGTATTGTGTTGTGGGGTATTGTTTGTGGGATTGTGTTGTGGTTTGTGTTGTGGGGTATTGTTGTGGGTATTGGTGTGGGGTATTGTGTTGTGGGGTATTGTTTGTGGTATTGTTTGTGGGGTATTGTGTTGTGGGTTGGTGTGTGGGAATTGATGAGATTTTTTATTAATCCTTTTAGAAAAAGGCTGTAACAGAATGCGTAAAAAGTCAAGGGGTCTGAGTACTTTCTGAATGCGCTGTGCTTCCTGGAAGAACACCGGTGGTGTATACATATATATATATGTATTATATATATTTAATATACGGAAGAACACGGTGTATATAAATAGTATGTATATATATAATATACGTTTACAAGAAGCACTTGTTTATTTAGATGTTTACACTCAACAAAGACGGCTAAATATTATGAACATGTGTTATCTGTAGTGTTGTGTAGAAACATAAAGAGCCAAGTAAATAATGACTTTGGATTGGTCCTTTCATTTGTGATACACAGTAAGCAAATGTCATTGACAGAGTTGCCTCAGGTGTGTTAGGAGATACACCTTAGTTACCTGGTATGGAGGATAATAGAGATGGCACAGCAGGGTTGGGGTTTCAATATGAAAGTGACGTGTCATTTTAACTTCTGGGTTCTGGTTTTGTAGGCTAAGAATGGGCTCCAAATTGTCATCTTCAAATTAATTTAAGATATATAGTACCAGGCAAAAGTTTGGACACACCTACTCATTCAAGGGTTTTTCATTATTTTGTACTATTGTCTACATTGTAGAACAATAGTGAAGACATCAACACTATGAAATAACACATGGTATCATGTAGTAACCAAAAGTGTTTAACAAATCAATATTTCAAYAAAAATATATTTGAGATTCTTCAAAGTAGCCACCCTTTGCCTTGATGACAGCTTTGCACACTMTTGGCATTCTCTCAACCAGCTTCACCTGGAACGCTTTTCCAACAGTCTTGAAGGAATCTCCACATATGCTGAGCACTTGTTGGCTGCTTTTCCTTCACTCTGTGGTCCAACTCATCCCAAACCATCTCAATTGGGTTGAGGTCGGGTGATTGTGGAGACCAGGTCATCTGATGCAGCTCTTCATCACTCTCCTTCTTGATCAAATAGCCCTTACACAGGCAGGGGAGGGGGGGGGGGTTTGGGTCATTGTCCTGTTGAAAAACAAATGAGAGCCAGTTTCATCATAGCGCTTGATGGTTTTTGCGACTGCATTTGAAGAAACTTTTCAAAGTTATTTACATTTTACGGATTGACTGATCTTCGTGTCTTAAAGTAATGATTGACTGTTGTTTCTCTTTGCTATTTTGAACTGTTCTTGCCATAATATGTACTTGGTCTTTTACCAAATAGGGCTATCTTCTGTATACCACCCTACCTTGTCATAACACAACTGATGGGCTCAAACACATTAAGAAGGAAATAAATTCCACAAATTAACAAGGCACCTGTTAATTTTAAAATGCATTCCAGGTGACTAATGAAGCTGGTTGAGAGAATGCCAAGAGTGTTGTCGTGGTAATTTCCTGTATTACTAAATTAAATGCATTCCAGGTGACCAGTGGTGGAAAAAGTACCCAATTGTCATACTTGAGTAAAAGTAAAGATTACTTAATAGAAAATGGCTCAAGTGAAAGTCACCCAGTAAAATACTACTTGAGTAAAAGTATTTGATTTTAAATATACTTAATTAAGTATCAAAAGTAGAAGTATAAATAATTTCAACTTCCTTGTATTAAGCAAACCAATTTTCTTGTTTTTTTGTTTTATTTACAGATGGCCAGGGGCACGCTCCAACACTCAGACATAATTTACAAACGAACCATTTGTGTTTAGTTATTCCGCCAGATCAGAGGCAGTAGGGATGACCAGGGATGTTCTCTTGATAAKTGTGTGAATTAGACCATTTTCCTGTCCTGCTAAGCATTCAAAATGTAACTAGTACTTTAGGGTGTCAGGGAAAATGTATAGGTAGTACTTTAAAGTATTTTTTACTTAAGTACTTTACACCACTGCAGGTGACTACCTCATGAAGCTGGTTGAGAGAATGCCAAGAGTGCAAAGCTGTCATCAAGGCAAAGGATGGCTACTTTGAAAAATCAAAAATATATTTTGATTTAACACTTTTTTTGGTTACCCATATGTGTTATTTCATAGTTTTGATGTCTTCACTATTATTCTACAATGTAGAAAATAGAAAAATAAAGAAACCTTTGAATGAGTAGATGTGTCCAAACTTTTGACTGGTACTGCATAGGAAAATGTACATGTTTTCATATGAATGTACTTACCATATCGGTTTTCAACTTATTTGATTCCCAAGAAGGAGCACGAAGCCGAAAAGTTACGTTTCATTAGAACTATCTATCTTTTGAGCGTTTGCAGCAGGGGAGAACAAGCTGCCTTCTCTCATTTAGGATATCAAGGGTACTGAGGGAATGTTTTCAGAAAGTTGGATTCCCCCATTATAATCAATGGGAGTATGGCAAACTTCATGGTCAATATCTATTTTTTCGTTACACAATAGTGACCAATACTTGCTTCTATTTCACCAGAAGTATTTTTTATTTTACCTTTAACTAGGCAAGTCAGTTAAGAACAAATTCTTATTTTCAATGACAGCCTAGGAACGTGGGTTAACGGCCTTGTTCAGGGGCATAACAAAGATTTTTACCTTGTCAGCTCAGGGATTAGATCTGGCAACCTTTGGTTACTAGTCCAACGCTCTAACCTAGGCTACTGGCCCACAACAACGTATGTCCTTGAACCGATTATTTAAAATCACACACATTAGAAGTTATAAGGATAATTTGCAGCCAACAGTGACTAGTCGGCCTTCAACTTGAGATACTCAATGAAGGGAGCAGCACTGAGGCTGCAACATCACTTCCTGGAGTAGCTCAAACTGCATGTGATGTTTCACTTCCTGGAGTAGCTCAAACTGCATGTGATGTTTCAATTCCTGGAGTAGCTCAAACTGCATGTGATGTTTCACTTCCTGGAGTAGCTCAAACTGCATGTGATGTTTCACTTCCTGGAGTAGCTCAAACTGCATGTGATGTTTCACTTCCTGGAGTAGCTCAAACTGCATGTGATGTTTCACTTCCTGGAGTAGCTCAAACTGCATGTGATGTTTCACTTCCTGGAGTAGCTCAAACTGCATGTGTGTTTCACTTCCTGGAGTAGCTCAAACTGCATGCCAAGTTTCAGTTGCTGATGTAGCTCAACTGCATGCCATGTTTCAAACCTCCATGTAGCAAGATGGCGACATGCTGAAATGACACTTCCTGATCTTCAAACGCGCCCTGAAGCTTCACATAGGAACACTGGGGTGACGCCACTGAGACTCACATAGGAAACAATGGGGTGACGCACTGAGACTTCACATGGGAAACAATGGGTGACGCCACTGAGACTTCACATAGGAAACAATGGGGTGACCCACTGAGACTTCACATGGGAACAATGGGGTGACGCATGAGACTTCACATAGGAAACAATGGGGTGACGCCACTGAGACTTACATGGGAAACAATGGGGTGCGCCACTGAGACTTCCAAGGGAAAACAATGGGGTGGACGCCACTGATGTCACATAGGAAAAATGGGGTGACGCACTGATGGCTTCACAAGGGAAACATGGGGTGACGCACTGAGACTTCACATAGGAAACAATGGGGTGACGCCACTGATGCTTCGTCCTTATATATACAGTCTGGTTTGCAGGTCTACAAAAAACTACTGGCTGGAAAGGTTCAGTCAAAACACCAGCATAATCTGTTACCACGCTCCAGCATGTAACAAGGCTGCAGAGTTGTCGTTCAAATGTTCTAACTTAGGAGATGGTTGTTTGTTTCTGAGCGTCAAATATTTTTGATAAAAGGCTACGGTAATGAGCAAATGTATATATCTTAAATGACTGCGTTTTCATGAATTTGATCATATAATTTTGAAGCCCATTCAAGGATTATGGGACACGACCCAGAAGTAACGTGGAAGTGGCCATCACCAGAGGAAAAGGAAGAAGGGAGTGTCCAACTCGGCGGGAAATCTTTCTCCCTCCAGCAGGTGGGTTGTTCCGCCACCAAGCAAGGAGTTTTGTATGGAGGTCAAAGAGAGGGTCGGATTTGTTCAACAACGAAATGATTTGCTACTGAGGTTTATTTGATCTAATAGACGTTTTGTAAAGCTTAAGTTGTTACGAGTGTACTTATTTAAGTAGGACACGTGACATCCGCATCTTTAAGAAAAAAAAAACCACTTTAAATATGCATTGTCTCATGATGGCTATGCATATTCATGAATGGGGCATAGCATCTCTCCCATTGAATAACGCGGTAGACGTCAACAACTCTCATTGAATATTCAAAACTGGATTACAATAATGAGATGAGATGTATCCACCAATCCAAGAAAGGATAGACCGAAGCTTGACAGCCCGCGGTGCCGCTTTTGTGGCAACGACTCCCAACTGAGAGACATGTCTGTCAGTATATCCATAATCTTGCCGTCGCTTTCATAGCGATTTCAATCCAGAAAGTAAATTCCAATGGTCAAATTTTCATGGAGTAAATTCTAAGGCCACCCACCAAAACAGGCTTCAGAAAATGTGTTTCATGGTCCAGGAAGCGGAACCGAAATTAAGACCATTAATTGATTAATTGTATTAGAAGTAAGAATTTGTGATCTACAACTTGTACAAGTTGTTACTACTCGTTGCTTTTCTCCACTAGCGATGCGTGAGAAGGGTTGGCTACCCCTCGTCAGAAGTATATTACTGGGATTTACAATACACTATCTAATCATGTATTAAACTTCTATAGGGTTTTTCATAGAATCCCTAAACGCTTCAAAAACAACAACAACAAAAATGACAAGCAATATATCATGCCGGTCCACGAATAGAGGCCAAGTCTTTGAACGCTCTATCCTCCGAAGAGGAGGGGTCAGTTCATGGTTTGAGCGGAGGGAGTGGTCGAGGTTGGTAGATGACGGTGATGGAATTCTGCTGATAATCTTGTAGAGGGCAAGTCGGGGAAGCAGCCTGAGTCATGTAGCCGTACTTTCCCCTTCCACTCTGTGTATTACCCATTTAGGTGATGCCTCAGGAGCTCTGTATATGAAATATCAATAACAGTCAACTCAGTATTATTAAAATACATTATTTGGATTAAGAAATTAAAGTATACATTTTGTAAAACACCACTGCAATGTGCTCCTGAACTGGTGGTGGCGGTATAGCAGAGTCCACAGTAGAAGCTAATCCTACCGGAAGTTAGACCGGAAGCAGAAAGACACTGGTGTAGCTAGCCAGCAGTCTGGATTAGCTGTCCACGTAATTTTGTGGAAAATTCGTCAAATATCACAAATGATTCGGTTGAAAAATTGCTGTGACGTTGCCAAACTCGAACTGTAAACACGGAGCGGGCAATATTTCCACTACTATTTTTATAGTTTTGTAATCGGGTTTAGCAAAGCAGTAGCTAGCTTCCTGGCGCCGTTAGCCTAGCTAACTAACCTTTGTCAAATTGTAATGGCAGTGCTACTAGTAGCGAGGCATTTTAATTCGCTAGCTAACTAGCTACCGTGACCTCGTGGTGAACAGTTAATTTCAGAGGAAGGACGTGGACGATTTCAGAAATTCATTTTCCGCTACAGCATTTAGCTAGCTGCTTCAACCATTCCTGAAGGATTCAAGATGGATGAGGTGAGAACGATGACTTTGGTTGCTAGCAAACGAAACGTTCTCTAGCTAGCTAGTTGYGTCCCGTTTCTCCACCCTTTTCCCAAAGTGTACACTCCCAGATTTAAAACAAGCATCGGATTGGTGTTAGCACAATATTAGTGGCTGGATGGAGATAGCTAGCGTCAGCTATCAGTAGCGGGGATTGATCTTGTGTAAACCAAGTACACTTCGGCAGAATAGTAGCTAGCCTTTAGCATTCTCCACTCTTCTCCCGACATATACTTGGTTTACACACGAACATGACCATTCCCCGCTGTGCTGAGCGATTCGTTATTTTTGAGGTCGGTTCGATTCAGAAAACTAAAAACGTTTCGTTTTCGATTATTGGGGTTGAATGCACAAGATACAACTATTAATAAAAGTCCCATGATGGTAGTGAATGCCAATTACAGCGTTTCACCTATTAACCATTCATTTACTCTAATAACATATTTCAGTTATGTATATTACATTTGTTTTATTTTATGACTTTCATTTCATGCCAAGTCATCTCATCAGAGCTGCTGCCTGACAATCACTATTTTGTAGTAGTCAGTTGTACAACTGAATGCCKTCAACTGAAATGTGTCTTCTACATTTMACCCAACCCCTCTGAATCAGAGAGGTACCGGGGGGCTGCCTTAATCAACATCCACCATGTCAGGGGCAGAAGGACAGGTTTCTTTCCCTTGTCAGCTCAGGGATTCGATTCAGCAACCTTTCGGTTACTGGCCCAAAGCTCTAACAACAAGGCTACCTGCTTCCCCATGCAACTATCAATCACTTAGATCATGCATTTTCAGGTAGMGATACCTCTCAAATCATGCTGTAGCAGGCATAAAAGAAACACAGACCAGACAAATAGATGCACAATGGATTATGGTCATTGTAGTTAGTTTAGCGCATAAAACGTAATTATGTGGAATATTCGCTTGTTGGAAACTTCAACTCCCTACTACATCAAACAGTTCAGGCCGGATCTGGTGTATCTCTAGAGAAACTACAACTCCCTACTACATCTCACAGTTCAGGCCGGATCTGATGCATCTCTAGAGAAACTACAACTCCCTACTACATCTCACAGTTCAGGCTGGATCTGGTGTATCTCTAGAGAAACTGCAATGTGCCCATTGAGCTCACAGAAAGAAATGAAACGTTGGTCAATTAGTTGTTTAAAAAATGAAGAATAACAGACATTTTGGTGAATTGCTCAGCACTAGTGGAATGCCTTGTTATTGCTGTTGGTTGGTCTACAGATCTCTCCCTGACCTAGCTAGGTAACTCACCTCCATGGTGAAGGAAGTTTCTGATGAACTCCACCAACGGAGTTGAGCAGAGCCCGGACTTTGTGGAATTCAGCTCCGATGGCCTGAACCAGATCTAACCGGTCTCTGTGTTGGTAGCAGTATAGAGATGTCTAAAGATGGCAGCATTGTATCTGTCTCATTAAGGCGTCTCTGAGCGCACGGGCAGGGCCATTGAGGCCATCTCCATTTTGAAGTAGTCAATTTACTACTACTTGTATGAGTTGGTAAACAAACTGAAAGTGTATTATAACTGTGTATTATTTAAACAGTTATGAAGCCACGGTTGGCCTGCAGTTATGGTGTGTTTGCTCATTATATAATTCATTGGCAGGTCCCTCCTGCCTACCTGGATGGAATCATGTGATCCTTCTTTAAACCACAGGAAGTCCCACCCAGTTGACTACTTTCAAATTGTACAATCAATCAAATGTATTTTATAAAGCCCTTCTTACATCAGCCGATGATGTCACAAAGTGTAATTCCTGTGTTAAATGAGGCCTCTCCTCCTGGTTACACTAGTGACCATATCCCCCGCGGCATCCCGCAAAGGCGGAGGTGTTGCTAACATTTACGATACCAAATTTCAATTTACAAAAAAACAAAACTGTGTTTTCATCTTTTGAGCTTGTAGTCATGACATTGATGCAGCCTCCTCAAGCACTTTATATAGCTACTGTTTACAGGCCTCCTGGGCCATACACAGCGTTCCTCACTGAGTTTCCCTGAATTCCTATCGGACCTTGTAGTCATGACATTGATGCAGCCTCCTCAAGCACTTTATATAGCTACTGTTTACAAACCCCTGGGCCATATACAGCTTCCTCACTGAGTTCCCTGTCCCATTCCCGATACAGAGTGAGAATCCTATGGGTGTTCGATTCCCTAAAGCGATCTGGAACCTGGTTCAGAGGGTTCCCCTAACCCCTAATGCTGCAGCTGGGTTATTGTTGTGCACCAAGGGGCCAGATCTTCATTCCCTTAAGGGTCTGTAGCTGCTTGGTTAAACTTGGTTAAACTGTGAGAGGGAAGTGGTCCCGTGTCCCGTGTGGCTCAGTTGGCTCAGTTGGTAGAGCATGGCGCTTGCAACGCCAGGGTTGTGGGTTCAATTCCCACGGGGGGACCAGGATGAATATGTATGAACGTTCCAATTTGTAAGTCGCTCTGGATAAGAGCGTCTGCTAAATGACTTAAATGTAATGTATGTATGTAATGGGATATGGTCACTAGTGTAACCAGGAGGTGAGGCCTCATTTAACACAGTAAATTCATCAGGCTTAAGCTATGTTTCAGTCAGGCCAATCACATCAAGATTATGATCAGTGATTAGTTAATTGACTATAACTGCTTTGGAAGTGAGGGATCTAACATTTAAGTAGCCCTATTTTGAGATGTGAGGTATCACGATCTCTTTCAATAATGGCAGGAAGGAGGAGGTCTTTATTCCAGTGAGATTGCTAAAGTGAACACCGCCATGTTTAGTTTTTCCCAACCAGATCGAGGCACAGACACACGGTCTCAATGGGGATAGCTGAGCTGACTACACTGACTGTGCTAGTGGCAGACTCCATTAAGCTGGCAGGCTGGCTAACAGGGGCATTGTGCATTCGATCAGTTGACTACACTCTGACTAATGTATACTTCTCGCCTGTGACGTCACGGTCTGTCCGGTAGCGAGTTACAATGCCAGATAAACTCAAGCAAAAGCTCCTTTCTTTCTGTGGCCGTGCATCGTCTTTACAAGAAATAACCTTGCTCTTTCCCATTGTAAGCTATTTTACTGAATGTGGCTGCAAGCCAAATAGCACTTTTGTTGTCATCTGATATAAATACTCTACTTTCTGCAGGATGTTTAACATTCAATTATTTTGTGTGATTTAAAAACTGTAGCTGCACCTGATCACTCTATTGAAGCAAAAAAAAACACTGATGCCTTTAAAACACAGGTTAAATGGTTTAAAACGTCTATTTTTTTAGGTCTGCGTTTTTAAAAGGCAGTTTTCTGAAAGTTAACGCTAACCCCTGGCACGACACAGCTGATTCAAATGATCAATTCATCAAGCTTTGATGATTGGAATTGGGTGTGTAGTGCTAAGGCAAACCGTGCAAACCCCGGGATCCCAGGGTTAAGCACCACTAAACTAATAAGCCCACATTGACCTATAGGTAACTGCCAAATAAAGGAAACACTTGAGTCAATGAGGTTCTGGCTGCTCTGTTAGACCTACAGGTAACTCAAAATAAAGGAAACACTTGAGTAAATGAGGAATACAAAGTATCCCATGTAAAGGTTCAGGCACCTCTGTTATGTTGTGGTCCTGGCATGGGTTAGGTCCAATCAACCCCATTGAGCAGGGTAAACACCAATAAATACACTGCCATTCTGAGTGGTCACCTTGAACCTTTTGGTGAATAATCTTCCAGGATGACAATGCCCCCATCCACGGTGCGCGTGTGGCTACTGAATGAAATGCATCATCAAGTGACCCGATGAGGCTGCAGATTGGACAGAACAAAGCAGCAAGGATTGTGTTTCAGGTGGAGATGTATTCTCCGGGGTCATTCACAATGTTCTCGGGGGTCATTCACAATGCTCTCGGGGGTCATTCACAATGCTCTCGGGGGGTCGTTCACAATGCTCTCGGGGTCATTCACAATGCTCTCGGGTGGTCATCAATCAACAAGATAATTGAGAGAAGAGAAAAAAACATTGCTTATTTATTTTTCTCAATGTTACACCATTTTAAAACGTCCCAACTCCATTCACAACAGTATTGAGTTGATAAGAGACAGACATTCAATCAATACTTCGAATAGATTGTCCACCATCTATCCGGCAGAAAAGAGAAACGGGAAAAACATTTAGATTCAGAAATTGAATAATTTATCTGAGCAAACCAGAAAGCTTTTAAATATATAAATTCATACAATATTTTAGAACCACTTAAATATAACACGTGAAGGTTGTGCAGGACTATGGGTAGATGAAGGAACCTGTCTGTCTGTCCAGAGGGTATTTATCTGGTCAATATGGCGGTGTATTACGTCTGCTGTTGGGAACTGTGTCTGTATGTGGACATGGATTGTTTTATAAATTAGATTTTAATGTTTAAGGACTCTTGGAAGATTAGTCCAAATGAGGACTAAAAGAGATCCAAATAAAGTGGTTTGATGAGCATGAAAATGATGTAACCACATGCCATGTCTGTCTGTCACCACGATGTAAACCACATGCCATTGCTGTCTCAGTGACCACGATGTAAACCACATGCATGGCTGTCTGTCACCACGATGTAAACCACATGCCATTGCTGTCTCAGTCACCACGATGTAAACCACATGCCATGGCTGTCTGTCACCACGATGTAAACCACATGCCATGGCTGTCTCAGTGACCACGGTGTAAACACATGCCATAGCGGTCTCAGTCACCACGATGTAAACCACATGCCATGACTGTTTCGTGACCACGATGTAAACCACATGCCATGGCTGTCTCACACCGATGTAAACCACATGCCATGGCCGTCTCAGTGACCACGATGTAAACCACATGCCATGGCTGTCTCATGACCACGATGTAAACCACATGCCATGGCCGTCTGTCACCACGATGTAAACCACATGCCATGGCTGTCTGTCACCACGATGTAAACCACATGCCATGCTGTCTGTCACCACGATGTAAACCACATGCCATGGCTGTCACCACGATCTAAACCACATGCCATGGCTGTCTCGGTCACCACGATGTAAACCACATGCCATGGCTGTCTGTCACCACGATCTAAACCACATGCCATGGCTGTCTGTCACCACGATCTAAACCACATGCAATGGCTGTCTGTCACCACGATGTAAACCACATGCCATGGCCGTCTCAGTGACCACGATGAAACACATGCCATGGCTGTCTCGCTGACCACGATGTAAACCACATGCCATGGCCGTCTGTCACCACGATGTAAACCACATGCCATGGCTGTCTGTCACCACGATGTAAACCACATGCCATGGCTGTCTGTCACCACGATGTAAACCACATGCCATGGCTGTCACACGATCTAAACCACATGCCATGGCTGTCTCGGTCACCACGATGTAAACCACATGCCATGGCTGTCTGTCACCACGATCTAAACCACATGCCATGGCTGTCTGTCACCACGATCTAACCACATGCAATGGCTGTCTGTCACCACGATGTAAACCACATGCAATGGCTGTCTCAGTGACCACGATGTAAACCACATGCAATGGCTGTCTCGGTCACCACGATGTAAACCACATGCCATGGCGTCTGTCACCATGATGTAAACCACATGCCATGGCCTGTCTGTCACCACGGTGTAAACCACATGCCATGGCGTCTCAGTGACCATGATGTAAACCACATGCCATGGCTGTCTCAGTGAGCACGATGTAAACCACATGCCATGGCCGTCTGTCACCATGATGTAAACCACATGCCATGGCTGTCTCAGTGACCACGATGTAAACCACATGCCATGGCTGTCTCAGTGACCACGATGTAAACCACATGCCATGGCCGTCTGTCACCACGATGTAAACCACATGCCATGGCTGTCTGTCACCACGATGTAAACCACATGCCATGGCTGTCTGTCACCACGATGTAAACCACATGCCATGGCTGTCACCACGATCTAAACCACATGCCATGGCTGTCTCGGTCACCACGATGTAAACCACATGCCATGGCGTGCTGTCACCACGATCTAAACCACATGCATGGCTGTCTGTCACCACGATGAAACCACATGCAATGGCTGTCTCAGTGACCACGATGTAAACCACATGCCATGGCGTCTCAGTGAGCACGATGTAAACCACATGCCATGGCCGTCTGTCACCACGATGTAAACCACATGCCATGGTCTGTCTGTCACCACGATGTAAACCACATGCCATGGCCGTCTCAGTGACCACGATGTAAACCACATGCCATGGCTGTCTGTCACCACGATGTAAACCACATGCCATGGCTGGTCTGTCACCACGATCTAAACCACATGCCATGGCTGTCTGTCACCACGATCTAAACCACATGCAATGGCTGTCTGTCACCACGATGTAAACCACATGCAATGGCTGTCTCATCCCTGATGTAACCATATCAATGCTGTCTCGGTCCACGATGTAAACACATGCCATGGCGTCTCACCATGATAAACCACAGCCATGGCTGTCTGTCACCACGGTGTAAACCACATGCCATGGCTGTCTCAGTGAGCACGATGTAAACCACAATGCCATGGCCGTCTGTCACCACGATGTAAACCACATGCCATGGCTGTCTGTCACCACGATGTAAACGACATGCCATGGCCGTCCAGTGACCACGATGTAACCACATGCCATGGCTGTCTGCACCACTATAAACCAATGCCATGGCTGTCTGTCACCACGATGTAAACCACACGCATGGCTGTCTGTCACCACGATGTAAACCACATGCCATGGCTGTCTCGTCACCACGATGTAAACCACATGCCATGGCTGTCTGTCACCACGATGTAAACCACATGCCATGGCTGTCTCAGTCACCACAATGTAAACCACATGCCATGGTCGTCTCAGTCACCACGATGTAAACCACATGCCATGGCCGTCTCAGTCACCACGATGTGAACCCATGCCATGGCTGTCTGTCACTACGATCTAAACCACATGCCATGGCGTCTGTCACCACGATGTAAACCACATGCCATGGCCGTCTCAGTCACCACGAGTTAAACCACATGCCATGGCTGTCTGTCACCACGATCTAAACCACATGCCATGCGCGTCTCAGTGACCACGATGTAAACCACATGCCATGGCCGCTCGTGACCACGATGTAAACCACATGCCATGGCCGTCTCGGTTACCACGATGTAAACCACATGCCATGGCCGTCTCCGTTACCACGATGTAAACCACATGCCATGGCTGTCTGTCACCACGATCTAAACCACATGCCATGGCTGTCTGTCACCACGATGTAAACCACATGCCATGGCTGTCTCATCACCACAATGTAAACCACATGCCATGGTCGTCTCAGTCACCACGATGTAAACCACATGCCATGCCCCCTCAGTCACCACGATGTAACCACATGCCATGGCTGTCTGTCACTACGATCTAAACCACATGCCATGGCGGTCTGTCACCACGATGAAACCACATGCCATGGCCCGTCTCGGTCACCACGATGTAACCACATGCCATGCCGTCTCAGTCACCACGATGTAAACCCACATGCCATGGCTGTCTGTCACCACGATCTAAACCACATGCCATGCCGTCTCGGTGACCACGATGTAAACCACATGCCATGGCCGTCTCGGGGACCACGATGTAAACCACATGCCATGGCCGTCTCGGTACCACGATGTAAACCACATGCCATGGCCGTCTCAGTCACCACGATGTAACCACATGCCATGGCGTCTTGTCACCACGATCAAACCACATGCCATGCTGTCTGTCACCAGAGTAAACCACATGCCATGCCGTCTCAGTGACCACGATGTAAACCACATGCCATGGCCGTCTCATGACCACGATGTAAACCACATGCCATGGCTGCTCAGTCACCACGATGTAAACCACATGCCATGGCCGTCCTGTACCACGATGTAAACCACATGCCATGGCCGTCTCAGTCACCACGATCTAAACCACATGCCATGGCTGTCTTTCACCACGATGTAAACCACATGCCATGGCCGTCTCAGTCACCACGATGTAACCACATGCCATGGCTGTCTCAGTCACCACGATTTAAACCACATCACTGCATGGCTTCTCCAGTGACCACAATGTAAACCACATGCCATGGCTGTCTTGTCACCACACGATGTAAACCACATGCCATCGGCCGTCTCAGTCACCATGATGTAAACCACATGCCATGACCGTCTCGGTCACCACGATGTAAACCACATGCCATGGCCGTCTCAGTGACCACGGTGTAAACCACATGCCATGGCTGTCTGTCACCACGATGTAAACCACATGCCCGGCTGTCACCACGATGTAAACACATGCCATGGCCGTCTCGGTCACCACGATGTAAACCACATGCCATGGCTGTCTGTCACCAGGATGTAAACCACATGCCATGGCTGTCTGTCACCCGATGTAAACCACATGCCATGGCTGTCTGTCACCACGATGTAAACCACATGCCATGGCCGTTCTGTCACCACGATGTAAACCACATGCCATGGCTGTCTGTCACACGATGAAACCACATGCCATGGCCGTCTCATGACCACGATGTAAACCACATGCCATGGCTGTCTTTCACCACGATGTAAAACCACATGCCATGGCCGTCTCAGTGACCACGATGTAAACCACATGCCATGGCTGTCTGTCACCACGATGTAAACCACTGCCATGGCTGTCTGTCACCACGATGTAAACCACATGCCATGGCTGTCTCAGTGACCACGATGTAAACCACATGCCATGACCGTCTCGGTCACCACGATGTAAACCACATGCCATGGCCGTCTCAGTCACCACGATGTAAACCACATGCCATGGCTGTCTCAGTCACCACGATTTAAACCACATGCCATGGCCGTCTCAGTCACCACGATTTAAACCACATGCCATGACCGTCTCAATGACCACGGTGTAAACCATAGCCATAGCGTCTCAGTCACCACGATGTAAACCACATGCCATGGCTGTGTCAGTCACCACGATGTAAACCACATGCCATGGCTGTCTGTCACCACGATCTAAACCACATGCAGTGACCACATTCTCAGTGGACCACGATGTAAACCACATGCCATGGCCGTCTCAGTCACCACGATGTAAACCACATGTCATGGCCGTCTCAGTGACCAGATTTCAACCCAATTGAACTCTTATGGGAGATTCTGGAGCAGCGCCTGAGCCAGCGTTTTCCCACCACCACCATCAACAAAATAACAAATGAGGGAATTTCTCGTGTTAGAATGGTGTCGCATCCCTCCAATAGAGTTCCAGACACTTGTAGAATCTACGCCAAGGCGCATTGAAGCTGTTCTGATGGCTCGTGGTGGCCCAGCTCCCTATTAAGACACTTCATGTTGGTGTTTTCTCATATATACATTCGCTGTAGTAGCTGTATCTATATTAAGACACCTTTATATGTGTTTCCTTTATTCTGGCAGTTACCTGTAGCTCTACATTCGCTGTAGTAGCGTTTATCTATATTAAGACGTGCAACATGCACGCACAGTTACAAGCCTGCTGGAGTTAGCGGCAGGCGGACGAGCAATATCCACCGTCGTAATACGGATGAAGCTGGCTAGCTTTATAACAGCCGGAGTAGATCTAGCTTGCTTCGTAGTGTAACACTCAGGAAACTTCATTTTATGAGAGGAGTGAGCCGACATGGCAATACTTTGTAATCGTATCCGTAAATTGACAGTTCATTAACAGATGATACTCGTGATCGGGGGAAAAAAACGGAAGGGTTTTAATATTGCTAAGTAGATGTTGGCAAAATCTCCCTGCACATTTATCGACCCAAAAAAGCTGCAGATTAGGAGCAGCGCGCGGAGGGGGGTGTGTATCTGTGTCCTTAGTAAATTAACTGTCACTCAGTCAGAGTTTTCCCTACCCTCGCCCCGCTTCTTAGATATGCACATTGATAGCGTCATAGCACGTTTACYCGCCTRTTGATGTATCATAGTAGCAGGCTAMCAGGAGGCAGGAGCAATCKGAATGACAAGACCCAAACATTGTGACGAAAGACCGGGTGAAATTAGGAATTGAGTGGAATGAGAAATACYGCTTCACTTTATCCAATCAGAGCAGCAGGACCAACAGCCCGCCCTTCTGTTCTCCCAAGTCTATTTCTATTGGCCAAGCACTGTTCATGACACAAACTGTTCACACTCCTCTTGTTTTGCAGGTTTTAAGCTTATTCACTGTAATTCTACACATCTTGTCATGGGGCAGAGAAAATGTTGCAATTTTGAAGCAAATTGTCTTGCAATTCTATATATTTTGCCAATGTTTATTGATGTGATATCTGAGTGACTCAAACATTAAACAAAATCTATGGTCAAAAAAAAACTAGCTAAAAAACGTTAGCTGACACGGGCTAGTTGATCTGGACATTACAGACCAGTTATAAATATCTAAGATCTGCAATGACAAGAGGAACTGATGAATTCAAAAATAATTAACTTTTATTTAACCTTTATTTAACTAGGCAAGTCAGTTAAGAACACATTTTTATTTACAATGACGGCCTAGGAACTGATGATGCACAAACCCAATTTCTRCATTTCACCTTGTGCATTCTACTATTACAACTTCCTAAATAAACCAACCGTTTCAGAACCACTGATTTAGAGCCCGTAGTACCTCGCACCTGACTAATTGACATGAAAGGACGGATAATTACAAAAAATAATAATATCATAATTGCCCATATCGTTACGATTCTCGTTTTGCGTGGCTACTTGGCCGCACCCCTGTCTTACGAGTGTTTTTAATGATGCATCGATCCTAATGGCAGAAGGTGTCACGTGCGTTTCCCCTAAACACCAAGCAGAGCGAACGCTCCCTGAGTGCGTCGTTGAGGCATGTGTTAATACTGATAGGATGGAAAGGCAGCGCTGCAATCGGATCAGCTTTTTCCCATTTAAATCTTAACTTATCATTAGAATTATTCCACAATACTGACGACGGATCAGTTCCTAGAGAGGTATGATCACCTTGTCTGCAAAAATTGAGGCGGCTTAAGGCTAATGCGAACCAAACGACTCGCATAATCCCTTTTTAAAAGAACTTCGCTTGAAATACGAGGAGAAAAAAGCAGCAATAGTACTGTTTGTCCATTTTGAGACGCCGTAGCCAGTATCCACTTACTCAAAATGGTCCAAATTAACCTAAAATGACTCACGAAATCTGTTTTAAAATGTACGTTTTTGCCGAGGAGATCGTAGTCTGATGTTTGGTGTACTTCCGGCTATATTAAAATGAAATCCCCTCGGAAATATCGCCATTTCTCAAACAAGCCATAGAAAGTCGGTTGCAATTTCAGTTTAATCCACCAGAAAAGACAGAATAAATAAAATAACAAATATTATGGTTAAACTCAAATATACTAATTGATTAAAACTATTTTTTTAAATTGTGAAAATGTTTTAAAAAGGTATAATCTTTGTAAATTATATCATACGTAGACTGGTGGAGTTATGTCACATGCAGCTAGAGATGAAACGGTATGAAAATGTCATATCAAGATTATAGTGACCAAAATTGTCCCGGTTATCAGTATTATCAGTTTTGTGTGCATAAATATTAAAATAACAACATTAACATTAAAGATGGCACCACGAGAGGTAAAAGTTTCCCTAGTGCAGGTTTTAATGAACGCAACCTTAGGTAAGCAAATCAAATGTCCATATAAAAGTAACACAAGTAAAGCAATGTAAACATGTAAACATGTAAGAACAATACAACCATATGTAAACAAATCCAATGTGCAGGTGTTGCCATTAAAATAACACAATATGTAAACAAATCAAATGAACAACACTGATTGTATGTCCGTTCTCTCCTTCATAAAGAAACAAGGTGCTGCTGGTCTAACATCCTGTATGTATGTTCTCTCCTTCATAAAGAAACAAGGTGCTGCTGCGCCTAACATCCTGTATGTCTGTTCTCTCCTTCATAAAGAAACAAGGTGCTGCTGTCTAACATTCGTATGTCTGTTCTCTCCTTCATTAAAGAAACAAGTGCTGCTGGCTAACATCCTGTATGTATGTTCTCTCCTTCATAAAGAAATCAAGGTTGCTGCTGATCTAACATCCTGTATGTATGTTCTCTCCTTCATAAAGAAAACAAGGTGCTGTGGCTACTAACATCCTTATGTCTGTTCTCTCCTTCATAAAGAAAACAGGTGCTGCTGGCCTAACATCCTGTATGTATGTTCTCTCCTTCATAAAGAAAACAAGTGCTGCTGTCTAACATCCTGTATGTATGTTCCTGTCTCTTCATAAAGAAACAAGGTAGCTGCTGGCTAACATCCTGTATGTATGTTCTCTCCTGTCATACAGAAACAAGTCTGTGGTCTAACATCCTGTATGTATGTTCTCTCCTTCAAAAGAAACAAGGTGCTGCTGATCTAACATCCTGCTATGTTGTTCTCTCCTTCAAAAGAAACAGTGCTGCTGCGTCTAACATCCTGTATGTCTGTTCTCTCCTTCATAAAGAAACAAGGTGCTGCTGGTCTAACATCCTGTATGTATGTTCTCTCCTTCATAAATAAACCAGGTGCTGCTGGTCTAACAATCCTGTATGTCTGTTCTCTCCTTCATAAAGAAAAACCAGGTGCTGCTGTCTAACATCCTGTATGTCTGTTCTCTCCTTCATTAAAGAAACAAAAGGTGCTGCTGATCTAACATCCTGTATGTCTGTTCTCTCCTTCATAAAGAAACAAGTGCGCTGGGGCCTAACATCCTGTATGATGTTCTCTCCTTCATAAAGAAACAAGTGCTGCTGATCTAAAATCCTGTATGTATGTTCTCTCCTTCATAAGAAACAGGTGCTGCGGTCTAACATCCTGTATGTATGTTCTTTCTCCTTCATAAAGAAACAAGGTGCGCTGTCTAACATCCTGTATGTCTGTCTCTCCTTCATAAAGGAAACAAGGTGCTGCTGGCCTAACATCCTGTATGTCCGTTTCTCTCCTTCATTAAAGAAACAAGGTGCTGCTGGTCTAACATCCTGTATGTATGTTCTCTCCTTCATAAAGAACAAGGTGCTGCTGGCTAACATCCTGTAGTATGTTCTCTCTCATAAAAGAACAGTGCTGCTGGATCTAAATCCTGTATGTATGTTCTCCTTCATTAAAGAAACCAGTTGCTGCTGGTCTAACATCCTGTATGTCTGTTCTCTCCTTCTAAAGAAACAAGTGCTGCTGGTCTAACATCCTGTATGTATGTTCTCTCCTTCATAAAGAAACCAGGTGCCTGCTGGTCTAACATCCTGTATGTCTGTTCTCTCCTTCAAAGAAACCAGGTGCTGCTGGTCCTAACATCCTGTATGTGTTGTCTCTCCTTCATAAAGAAACAAGGTGCTGCTGGTCTAACATCCTTGTATGTATGGTCTCTCCTTCATATAAAAACCAGTGCTGCTGGGTCTAACATCCTGTATGTATGTTCTCTCCTTCATATAGAAACAAAGGTGCTGGCTTGGCCTAACATCTGTATGTCGTTCTTTCTCTTCATAAAGAAACAGGTGCTGCTGGTCTAACATCCTGTATGTATGTTCTCTCTTCATAAAGAAACAAGTGCTGCTGATCTAACATCCTGTATGTCTTTCTCTCCTTCATAAAGAAACAAGGTGCTGCTGGCAACATCCTGTATGTCTGTTCTCTCCTTCATAAAGAAACAAGGTGCTGCTGATCTAACATCCTGTATGTATGTCTCTCCTTCAAAAGAAACAAGGTGCTGCTGGCCCTAACATCCTGAGTATGTATTGTCTCTTCCTTCATAAAAAACAAGTGCTGCTGATCTAACATCCTGTATGTATGTCTCTCCTTCATAAAGAAACAAGGTGCTGCTGGTCTAACATCCTGTTATGTCTGTTCTCTCCTTCATAAAGAAAACAAGGTGCTGCTTGGCCTAACATCCTGTATGTCGTTCTCTCCTTCATAAAGAAACAAGGTGCTGCTGCCGTCTAACATCCTGTATGTATGTTCTCTCCTTCATAAAGAAACAAGTGCTGCTGGCTTAACATCCTGTATGTATGTTCTCTTCCTTCATAAAGAAACAAGGTGCTGCTGGTCTAACATCGCTGTATGTAGGTTCTCTCCTTCATAAAGAAACAAGGTCTGCTGGTCTAACATCCTGTATGTTGTTCTCTCCTTCATAAAGAAACATGCGGGTCTAACATCCGTATGTTGTTCTCTCCCATAAAGAACAAGGTGCTGTTGTCTAACATCCTGTATGTATGTTCTCTCCTTCATAAAGAAAACCAGGTGCTGCTGGTCTAACATCCTGTATGTCGTTCTCTCCTTCATAAAGAAACCAGGTGCTGCTGGTCTAACATCCTGTATGTATGTTCTCTCCTTCATAAAGAAACAAGTGCTGCTGGTCTAACATCCTGTATGTATTGTTCTCTCCTTCATATAGAAACAAGGTGCTGCTGGTTCTAAATCCTGTATGTATGTTCTCTCCTTCATAAAGAAACAAGGTGCTGCTGCTCTAACATCCTGTATGTATGTTCTCTCCTTCATAAAGAAACAAGGTGCTGCTGGTCTAACACCTGTATGTATGTTCTCTCCTTCATTAAAGAAACAAGTGCTGCTTGGTCTAACATCCTGTATGTATGTTCTTCTCCTTCATAAAGAAACAAGGTGCTGCTGCCTTAACATCCTGTAGTATGTTCTCTCCTTCATAAAGAAACAAGGTGCTGCTGGTCTAACATCCTGATTGATTTCTCTCCTTCATAAAGAAACAAGGTGCTGCTGGTCTAACATCCTGTATGTATGTTCTCTCCTTCATAAAGAAAACCAGGTGCTGCTGGTCTTAACATCCTGTATGTATGTTCTCTCCTTCATAAAGAAACAAGGTGCTGCTGGTCTTAACATCCTGTATGTATGTCTCTCCTTTCATATAGAAACAAGGGGCTGCTGGTCTAACATCCTGTATGTATGTTCTCCTTCATAAGAAACAGGTGCTGCCGGTTAACATTCCTGTATATGTTCTCCCTTCAAAAGAAACAAGTGCTGCGTGTCTAACACCTGTATGTTGTTCTCTCCTTCATAAAGAAACAAGGTGCTGTGGTCTAACATCCTGTATTATGTTTCTCTCCTTCATAAAGAAACAAGGTGCTGCTGGCTAACATCCTGTATGTTATGTTCTCTCCTTCATAAAGAAACAAGGTGCTGCTGGTCTAACATCCTGTATGTATGTTCTCTCCTTCAAATAGAAACAAGGTGCTGCTGTCTAACATCCTGTTATGATGTTTCTCTCCTTTCATAAAGAACAAGGTGCTGCTGTT
>NW_019946627.1:59467-67171 GCF_002910315.2 Salvelinus sp. IW2-2015
AGAGGAGATCTGGTCCTGGAGGTTCTGCTCAGAGATCCGACTCCTCACATGCTTCGCGCACGGCATCTGAACCTCGCCTCGCTGTGTGTGTGTGGTGTGTGTGTATAGGGGGATAATGTACATCAATGTTGTCAAACATGTGCAGTACCACACAACGCAGATATCAGTCATGATTGTGGCGCTTACTACACACACTACTAACACACCAGTGCATACACCCTCACCACACACGCACACCTGCTACCGRCTTTACACACCATATCTCTCACCTGTAATCTCTGAACTGTCCTGGAGTACTCCCTCTGTAGCAGGGCCAGTTTCCGCCTCAACTGGGGAGGGACACACACACATTTATCATGTTACTTGAGAAGGAAGGTAGGCCTAGGTACATGACATTTTTAGACCGCTTACACAGGGCCCTACTATATGTAAACAATACACCTACCTCCTCCTTGTCATCGCAATGGAGCACGCGCTCCAAATTATCCCCCATTCTAGTCACGCGATCCTAACGGTCACCTTTGACAGTTAGCTAAAACACAAGAGGTTTTCAAAAAAAAAACTATAGATTTAGCAAGTGAACAAGAATCATACAAACTAGCTAGTTAGCTAACTAGTGTTAGCTGACAACCTACTGCAACGTTAACTACCTCACATTTTCAGAATAGTAGCTAATTATTTGATAAAACATACCATTCAAAGACATTTGTTTCTGTATTTATCGGCGTCAATATGCTAGCTAGTCACGTTTTTTTGGGGGGGTGCAGGAAGGATTCCAATTCAGTCGCTGTTTTTTCTGGTTCAATCAATGAACAAAGCAGACCAGACCCAGCTGCTATCGCATTGGTGTCTATGGGATCGCCACCCTGTTAAGCAGACCGTAAATTGATACTTTTTTAAAACGGCCTTAGTGAACTCTATTTATTTATCCACCATTTTTGTKRAAACTCTCCCGCGACTTCACGGTCCAGACAAGACCAATGGATAACCGAAAATYCAACAGCCGGGTGACTGCTTCTCAGAAGGAAGGCTGGCGAGGGTGGAGTATATCTTCTTCTTCTTTGGTATCATGGCGTTCACACATTTTGTTTGTGCATGCCGCCACCTACTGTGCGATAGTGTGTGTTCAATCACGTTACATTTGTGAAACAAACAAAGAGGGAGAAAAAAATGGCCCACCAACCAACCCGACACCTGTATACCACAGAGGAGGCTGGTGYGAGGAGCTATAGGAGGARGGGCTCATTGTAATGGCTGGAATGGAATAAATGGGACGTTATCAAACATATAGAAACCACAGCTTGTTTGAATACTACACAATGAGTACATACTATTAGTTTATATTTTAGTATACTGTAAACGAACGGTATCCTTTCAGTTGAGAGTACTAGCACTTCGCCTGTCTACCGGAAGTTGATGCTGTTGCTATGCAACTTCTTGCTAGCTTTAGCATAACAAATAACTAGCTGACATTTTACGATTTTGGGTGTGTTTGTAAATTCAATCTGGAGTGCCAGAGTGCGCTCTGGGCTTTTCGTAAATCAGGAATAAGGTTGATCCGCGAGTTCTGACCTACCAATGGCAGTCAAGCACCCAAGCTAACTGGCTAGCTAGCTAGTTCCAAACACAAATGTTGAGAACACCTCACTCTGACCATTTGACTTACCCTAGCAGAGCTGGTTAGGCTGTTTTCATGTTATCCAGAGCGTTGGTGAATGTAACTGTGCTGCTGGCAACAATTTAATTACGCTTTTTTTTTTTGCCTACTTTTACTAACACCGGCCATATATTCAATAGGTTTGACACACTCAACGAGAGTGCTCTGAAATCAGAGTAGATAGCCAGAATTATGTATTCATGTATTAGTAGCCAACTAACATTAGGTAACTAGCTAACATACGGTACATACTGATGTAATGCTATGTGGTTCGTAAGGATAACGTAGCTAACAAATTGTCAGCCTATGTTGCGTGTAACTATTTGACAGTCATTACTTTATTACATTTCTTAACATTTTGTCATAATTGGTTAAAGCAATTAATTTGTTCCGCTCTCATCGGACTTCGGTGCATATTTTATTAAATTTTCTTCAAAATCTAAAAACATTGTGAAGCCGCCCATTTTGGAAGAATTGCATTATGGGCCCTAAAAGCACGGAAATAGTGTCCACTGCTTGTATACTTCGTATGTTGGCGAATTTAGTACGACATCTGGGAACTTTTAGCATACTAACTATATCCATACTTGACCAAAAAGCATACACATACTCAATTTAAATCACAAATAGTATGGTTAGCGCGGTTAGTATGAGTATTCGAACAAAGCGCACGTTTGACTCTGTTCCATTTATTCCAGTCCAGCCATTACAATGAGCCTGACCTCCTATACTCCTCCCACCAGCCTCCACTGGTATCCCATTATTTTATATAAATGTCATAACAAATAACTCTTCTTTAGTAAAATTAATTCACTATGTAATTCTCTGCAGCTTCCACTTACACTCATTAAAAACTACAAGCCATTCACTACTTTGACTTATCTTCTCTTGCACCATGCCAACAGCCTGGGTGGACGGGACACCACCTCTCTACACACCCTGTAACTCTTTGGAAGTCAAATCTGTTCACTCCCTCTTCTCTCTCTCAGACTGAACCCTCCCTCTCTCTTCTAGACTGACCCCTCCCTCTCTCTCTAGACTGACACCCTCCCTCTCTCTCTCTAGACTGAACCCTTCCCTCTTCTCTCTAGACTGACACCCCCTCTCTCCTCCTCTCTAGACTGACCCCCTCCTCTCTCTAGACTGACACCCTCTCTCGCGTCTCTCTCTCTAGACTGACACCCCTCTCTCCGTCCTCTCTAGACTGACACCTCCTCTTTCGTCTCTCTTCAGACTGACACCCCTCCCTCTTCTCTCATCGACTGACACCTTCCCTCTCTCTCTAGACTGACACCCTCCCTCTTCTCTCTCAACTGACAGACACCCTCTCTTTCTCCTAGACGACCTCCCCCTCTCTCTCATAGACTGACCCCTCCTTTCTCTCTCACTAGACTGACACCCCTCTCTCCCTCTCTCTAGACTGACACCATCCTTCTCTCTCCTAGACTGACACCCTCCCTCTCTCTCTCTAGACTGAACACCCCTCTCAGTCTCTCTCTAGACTGACACCCCTCCTCTTTTCTCTCACTAGACTGACACCTTCCTCTTCTCTCTCCTAGACTGACACCCTCCCTCTTCTCTCTACTAGACTGAAACCCTCTCCTTCTCTCTAGACTGAACCACTCCTTCTCTCTCTAGACTGAACACCCCTCCCTCTCTCTCTAGACTGACACCCTCTCTCTCTCTCTAGACTGACACCCTCCTCTCTCCTCTCAGACTGAACCCTCCCCTCTCTCCCTCTCAAGACTGACCCTCTCTCTCTTTCTCTAGACGAACCCTCTCTCTCTCTCTAGACTGACACCTCTCCTCTCTCCTCTAGACTGACACCCTCCCTCTTCTCTCTAGACTGACACCCCTCTCAGTCTCTCTCTAGACTGACACCCTCCCTCTCTCCTAGACTGAACACCTCCTCTCTCTCCTCTAGACTGAAACCCTCCTCTCTCTCTTTCTCTAGACGAACACCCCCTCTCATCTCTCTCTAGACTGAACCCCTTCCCTCTCTCCCTCTCAAGACTGACACCTCTCTCTCCTCTCAGACTGACCCTCCCTCTCTCTCTAGACTGACTACCCCCTCTCTCTCTAGACTGACACCCCTCCCTCCTCTCCAAGACTGACACCCCTCCGTCTCTCTCCCATACTTTCCCATTATTGATGTGTATTCTATTAACTGTTTGATTGTTTGTGTGTGTTTTAGTGTTATCTTGTCCTTAGACTTCTTACAGTGTAAGGAAACCAGTATGTCATTTTGTTATTAGGGTGAACTAACTTTCTTGAAACTACGTCTTTGTTGATTGTAATTGTGTGTTATCATAATCTGATGGCTCATAGAAATTGTTACTTGTGTCTTTTCCACAGCAGTATAAGTGAAAAAAATATATATATAAATCTGTACTCACAGAAATATCCTTTATGTTTGAAGGTCTTTTTAAAGCAGCGGTCAGAGGAAACGGCTGTGTTTCTGTGACAGCCTTCGTCAGACATCACAACTTAAAGAACAGCCTTTCCGGTTTATATATATGCCTTTTAACCCCGGCAGCCTAAAACTTTTTGTTACTGTATACTTTTGAGTTGAGCACGCCAGTTCCTCATTCTAGTACGAGTGATGTGCAATGTGATGGTTGATGCTGCCTCTCTCATAGCTCATAGCTACAGTAATATTGGTTTACACCTCAAATGTTGCATTGATATCGACTGTATGCAGATATGACCTGTATTTACTGTTTGTCTGATGTTCTCGTTCATACAGGAGCGAGACGTGACTATTGTGGATACTCTGGGGAGCTTCAACAACGTCATGAAGCTGACGAGGCAGAGAAGAGTCTCTCGATTCCCACCGGGGACCAGTATGAAATATTGTGAAAAATGTATGCACTCACTMYTGTAAGTCACTTTGGATAAGCGTCTGCTAAATGACTTAAATGTAAATTGTAAGCCTGACCTCTGCTCTGTCTGTGGGGAAATGCTTTGCTAAATCAACCCATCTTAAAGTACACCAGCGCACACAAGAGAAGACATACGTTTGCCATAGACACCATTGAAAATGCACGTGAATTTTGTAATGATTTGGGGGTGAAGGGGGTCACTAGGTACTTACACATCCATAAATCACTTACACTCATCTTATTTAATGTAAGCCTGCTGAAATGTATACATATACACAATGTCAGTTCACGCCAGTCAAACTCAATCAAGCCCAGATAAAGTATTTGAAATTATGTTAACAATGTAATACTAAGTATGTCTAAGCAATGTAAAATACAAATAAAAGCTTGTTCATCACAGAATTGTTATCAGTAATTATGAGCTATCTTTTGCCATGTGCTTTCATTCTTTAATTGTGTCTGCATGTATGTGTGTATGTGCATACATGCATGTTTGCGTGTGTGGTTGCGTGTACATGCATGTGTGGTGCAATGCATACATATGTGTGTGTGTTCTCTGATATATACAGGTAACTGCCAAAATAAAGGAAACACTAAATGAGGCCAGGTATATAGAAAGCCGGTGCTTCCGCAGGTGTGGTGTTCTGAGTTAATTAACATCATATGAAAATGACTATTATTTTGGCTATAAGAGATCTCTGTGACTTTGATAGAGGGGTCTCCAAGGAGCACGGGGGGGTTTAAAGTGTGTATGTGTGTCAGTCATCAGATCACAACCGAATTGAACACTTTATGGGAGATTCTGGAGTGGCGCCTGAGAGAGCGTTTTCCCACAACTATCAACAAAACACAAATGATGTAGTTTCTGGTGGAAGAACGGCGTCGCATCCCTCCAATAGAGTTCCAGACATTTGTAGAATCTATGTCAAGGTGCAGTGAAGATGTTCTGGTGGCCGCAAAGCTTCATGTTGGTGTTTACTCTATTTTACCTGTATATGTACTACTACTACTGTTCTCTACTTACATAAACAATGTATATAACAACATATTTATACAAACATATAGAATCAAGAGGACTGTAGCCTAGGGCTTTAACATGCCCTAGACCTAGGCTACACAGGTTACCTATAACATCATTTCACTTGTGACCTATAAAACAGATTTCAGATAAGACATGTCTTTTCATTTAATTACACCTTTAAACTTCACATGTTATCATTGATAAAGATGTATGTCTTGCAATAAAGGAATTTATCTCAAATGCTCACATGAGATCTGCATGAAGATTTAAGTTACCATGGCAACATATTTAGTCCTAAATATTCTGAAATAACTTAACCATATTGCTAAAGGAATATAAGTACTTGAAATTGGCACGGTGGAATTGACTCGTGCTTTACTGTGACTGGGAGCAGTGGGGTRTTCCAGAGACCAGGATCCTTAAATTAAACCATTTGATCTCTTAAAATCAGGGTTTATTTTGAAAGCTAAACATTAATGTGTTGCTGGTTTCAAGTTAATGACACCATGCCAATTTCCAGTCTAAATTTGTCTAAAAAAAACGATACTTCAGAATATTTAGGACAGTAACTCAATGAATCTGCCATCTGGAACAGCCCCAGGGAAAGGGAAGGGGCAAGTGTTGGGTGCCCCTAGATGCTGATCTTGTAGCATTTTCACCAATAATGCTTAATAATAGGATTTGGGAGAGAGAACCTGATCCTACACCTGTTCAGAGTGGTGATATGTATAAAACACAACACTGTGATTTCAGAACAATTTAAAGCCACAAATCCTGTTTTTGTGATTCAGTCCAATGCGGGAGGAAACATATAACCACTCTCAAAAGCCGTAGTAACCACTCTCAAAAGCCGTAGTAACCACTCTCAGAAACCACAGTAACCACTCTCAAAAACCACAGTAACCACTCTCAAAAACCACAGTACACCACTCTCAAAACCACAGTAACCATCTCAAAAACCACCAGTAACCACTCTCAAAAACCACAGTACCTCTGGGGTGAAAGGAAATTAGGGATAACTAGGCTAGTTGCCACAACTAAATGCCTTCAACCTTTCCGCATCTAAACCTCTTGAACACAAGGTGCGGCGGGCTGCCTTTAATCCACGTCAATGTGCCCGGGGAGCATTGTTGTTGGGGTACTCGCTCAAGGTTGTCAGTTGTTGTTGGGGGCTAACTGGCTAGCTCGAGGCTGTTCAGTTGTTGTTGGTGGGCTAACTGGCTAAGCTCAAGGGCTGTTCAGTTGTTGTGCGGGGCTAAGCTGGCTAGCTCAAGGGCTTGTTCAGTTGTTGTTGGGGCTAACTGGCTAGCTCAAGGGCTGTTCAGTTGTTGTTGGGGCTAACTGGCTAGCTCAAGGGCTGTTCAGTTGTTGTTGGGGCTAACTGGCTAGCTCAAAGGCTGTTCAGTTGTTTTTGGGGCTAACTGGCTAGCTCAAGGGCTGTTCAGTTGTTGTTGCGGGCTAACTGGCTAGCTCAAGGGCTGTTTCAGTGTGTGTTGGGGGCTAACTGGCTAGCTCAAGGGCAGGACAGCAGATTTTTTCCCTAACCTTTAGGCTCTGGGTTTCGCCACAACAGCGATCTTTCAGTTACGGCCAAACGCACATTAACGCTAGGCCTACCTGCCCGCCCTCTGGGTTTTCCTGTTTGTGTTGTGTTGGAGTGTTTGGTGTCTCTCTCTCTTCCTCTGGGTTAGATTGCTAAGCTTATAACACAACAAAATGATGTCATTCTGTAAGTTTAAACCAAATTCTTCTCATAATTCATAGACAAGCTGGAATCGTCCTGAGCCATTCAGCACAGAGTGACCATCCACCTGCACGGAATGTCCATGTCTTTTCTTATGTTTCAAACATGGTCTCACTACATAGGTGAACCTCTCCCTGCATATAATCACCAGCTAGTAAGGCTTACTCTCCAGTGTTGAGTCGCTTGTGTAAACAGCCAGTGCGTCGGCGTTCGGAAGGCGAAAACCTCTCCCACCAACTGACTCACAGGCGTGAGCTTCTCTCCAGTATGAGTCTCTGTGTGTGCAAGCCAAGGTGTTTGTGACCGAACTGTGAAGCTTCTTCCCACAGACAAAAGCATGGGTAAGGTTTCCTCCCCGGTGTGTGTTCGGTGGTGAATCACCACAGCAAAATATCTACCA
>NW_019946628.1:0-1361 GCF_002910315.2 Salvelinus sp. IW2-2015
TAATGCATCCACCTGACAGGTGTGGCATATTAAGAAGCTGATTAAACTACATGATCAATACACAGGTGCACAACACAATGCTGGGGACAGAAAAAGGCCACTGTAAAGTGTGCAGTTATGTCACAACACAATACCAAAGATGTCTTAAGTTTTGAGGGAGCGCGCAATTGGCATGCTGACTGCTGGAATGTCCACCAGAGCTGTTGAATGTTCATTTCTCCACCATAAGCTGCCTCCAATGTCGTTTTAGAGAATTTAGTAGGACGTCCAACCGGCCTCACAGCTGCAGACCAAGTGTATGGGGTTGTGTGGGTGAGTGGTTTGCTGATGTCAACGAGTGGCCCATGGCGGCGGTGGGGTTATGGTATGGGCAGGTATAAGCTACGGACAACCAACACAATTACATTTTATCTATGGCAATTTGAATGCACAGAGATACCGTGATGAGATCCCATTGTTGTGGATTTCATCAGCCACCATCACCTCATGTTTCAGCATGACAGTGCACGGCCCCATGTCGCAGGATCTATACACAATTCCTGGAAGCTGAAAATGTCCCAGTTTTTCCATGGCCTGTATACTCGCCAGACATTGAGCATGTTTGGGATGCTCTGGATCAACGTGTACGACAGTGTGTTCCATTTCCCGCCTATATCCTGCAACTTCGAACAGCGATTGAAGAGGAGGGGGACCACATTCCACAGGCCACAATCAACAGCCTGATCAACTCTATGAAGGAGATGTGTTGCGCTGCATGAGGCAAATGGTGGTTACACCAGATACTGACTGGTTTTCTGATCTACCTTTTTTTCAAGGTGTCTGTGACCAGCAGATGCATATCTGTATTCCCAGTCATGTGAAATCTGTAGATTAGTGCCTAATGAATGTATTTCAATTGACTTATTTCCTTATATGAACTGTAACTCTGTAAAATCTTTGAAATTGTTGCGTGTTGCGTTTATATTTTTGTTCAGTATACAGTATATTGACATTCCAAAGTGGTATCAGATTGGCCCAAATATATGATTGAGTCTACAGGAGTTGATGCTGATGCATCTCTTCTAAAGGAAACAAACAAGGTGCAGACCAGAGGAGGCTGGTGGGAGGAGCAATAGGAGGACAGGCTCATTGTAATGGCTGGAATGGAATTAATGGAACAGAGTCAAAAGTGGTTTCCACATGTTTGATGTGTTTGATAGCATTCCATTTAATCCATTCCAGCCATTACAATGAGCCCGTCCTCCTATAGCTCCTCCTAACAGCCTCCAGACTCCTCTGGTGCAGACTCCTCTGGTGCAGACTGCTCTGGTGCAGACTCCTCTGGTGCAGACTGCTCTGGTGCAGACTCCTCTGGTGCAGAC
>NW_019946628.1:1996-3069 GCF_002910315.2 Salvelinus sp. IW2-2015
CAGACTCCTCTGGTGCAGACTCCTCTGGTGCAGACTGCTCTGGTGCAGACTCCTCTGGTGCAGACTGCTCTGGTGCAGACTCCTCTGGTGCAGACTCCTCTGGTGCAGACTCATTGTGAAGTAGGAATTCTATTATCAATATTTGGTTAGCGGCAACTCAGTGACAATATTGATCAGCTTTTGGAGAGCTCAGCGGTTTCCTATCAAAGCTGATTGATCTAAGAAATATGAATTTCACTATCATTCATCTCTATTTGGTTTTCATATTGCAGCAAGAGAATGATGAATTCTCCTTTGTCCACGTCTGTCAGTATGCTGCCTTATAATGTGGCCAAACATGCTTTCTGAGATTTAAATGAGGCTATACACTCTCTTCTTGGCACAGAAAGATGTGGATGGTGTGATGACATTGATCGCGGCGCTGGTATCCTTGTCAGATTAATAATTCAGGGATGCTGAAGACCCCATTGATCATTAATTAGGGGTGTTAATAGTGATGGGTTTTGATGGATGTTTGGGCTGAGGAAGAACCAGTAGTCTGATCACAGAACACATGTCACCAGCTGAGAGGGAAAGGCCATTCTCCAGTGTCTAGACCAGGGTGTGCAAAGCTGTCATTAATGCAAAGGGTGGCTATTTGAATAATCTCAAATATAAAATATATTTTGATTTGTTTAACACTTTTTTGGTTACTACATGATTCCATATGTGTTATTTCATAGTTTTAATGTCCACTATTATTCTACAATATAGAAAATAGAAAAAAATTAAGAAACACCCTTGAATGAGTAGGTGTTTTAAAACTTTTGACCGGTAGTGTAGGTCTACAATACCGTGGTGCCAACAGCAGCAGGATACAGCCTTCAGATGTGGCGACTCAAACCATGGTACAGGTTTTTTTGTGACAAACTATAGCTTGAGGTTTGGTTTGGGATCTGTTCTGGGGCAGAGCTGTCCTGGGATCTGTGCTGAACAGGTCTGCATAGCGTGCCCCAGGGGATATCCCTCTTGGTTCAATACGCAGGCATGCACACACACACAGACACAGACGCACACACGCAGACACAGACACA
>NW_019946628.1:3231-4346 GCF_002910315.2 Salvelinus sp. IW2-2015
TATTTCCTCTTCGTCAGGTATTATGAGAGCTGTCACCTCTGTAGTGGATATCAGATCTCTGTCTGCTGTAAGCTCTGTGGATCTATGGGCTTATAGTATCAAATCAAAGAACCTTACAAGGCACCAGTCAGCAGGGGGACTAGCTACTCGCTGGGTGGAACTCAATATGTCACTGTTATTATCTGGATGTCAAAATTCAATGAAAGCCCTCTAAGGGTGCACWACATGATTTTTGTGTRTGAAAATGGGGCAGCCATTTTACATAGGCCTTACTTAATGTTAKCCYCACCTGTTCTCCTAWCTACCCCWTCACTGCTRACCACACCCTCTTMCATTCWTCCCCACAATYTCATTTAGACTAGCTTCCTCATTGTCRTATTCACACTACACATAGACCTGTACCTATTCATACACTCATTATCCCTTGTAATCATATTATACTATTAATATTCAATGTCATTGCGTTAACCTTTCACCCACCTATACCATACCTATACCACTTCATTCAATTCATCAGTACTGTATGTATGGTACTCATACATTGACCTTCAGTTCAATCTGCTTTCTACATTGCTCACATTTTTCATGTGAATGCATACTTATCGTAACCTGTAGTACAAAGGAGTTACACATTACACATATTCATATTTATCACCTACTCCCTCTGTCACATCTTCGCATTAATCTGTCCAATCGGATTCATCTTCTTCTTTCACATTCACATTCTCATGGTCGGTCAGTCGTTTAGTCTTTCACTCGCTTCTTTTCTCTCCCCTTTCTTTCAATTGAGCCACAGAGACATTCTCTTCTCAGCAAGAAACGGTGCTTCTCTCATGTGAACGGAGCGATTCCGAACGCTCAGGCTTCCAATTATAGTACATCCCGATTAATAACTGATGTTTATTAATTTCCTCCAACTCACTATAGCATTCAAAATATAGCTCTCCCACGAGAAGAATACTAGTGAGAGAGAGGAGAGAAACTTTTCCTGAGTCGTGTCTTGTTACTGCTTCTGCAAGGGTCCCGGTCCTCTTTAGTTGCTGCTTCTGCAAGGGTCCCGGTCCTCTTTAGTTGCTGCTTCTGCAAGTGTCCCGGTCCTCTTTAGTTGCTGCTTC
>NW_019946628.1:5881-14935 GCF_002910315.2 Salvelinus sp. IW2-2015
ACAAGTGTATATGTATACAAGTGTATATGTGTACAAGTGTATATGTGTACAAGTGTATATGTATACAAGTGTATATGTGTACAAGTGTATATGTGATTTCATCAACCACTTTGTTCAATTACTGTACTAACCAACTGTCTCTTGTCTCTGTTTGTTTTCAGGAGGAATATTTGAGTCCATTGAGTCGGGGCCGTCAGGTGCCGAGGAACTAGCCTTTAAATTTGCTTTAAATACAATCAACAGGAACAGAACCCTACTGCCAAACACAACGCTAACATACGACATCCAACGGATAAACATCTACGACAGCTTCGAAGCCTCCAGAAAAGGTAAAGTATTATGAATACAATTCAGAAAGCTGCATTCACACCCACATGCTGTAGATTCATGACTGGTGTTGGTCTATGGAACAATATTCATAGAACAAGTGTTAAAATACGTTTGCTTGCTATTTGTGTGACTCTCCTATCTATTTAGCATTGTTAGTGTGTTCCCACCCACCCAGTGAATATGGGCTCATGCGTAGTTCATTGGTTGGATTGGGACAATTATAATCAGGCGTAGAAAGAGGATGGTTGCATCCCAAATGGCAACCTATTCCCTTTAGGCTTTATAGTGCACTACTTTTGATCCGGGCCCGTAGGGCTTCCCCATAGGAATCTGGTCAAAAGTAGTTCCCTATATGGGAATAGGATGCTATTTGGGATGCATACGATGTCTGTGCAGTTGAAACGTAAACCGAGACAATTGATTGGTTTCTGCTAAAGACTCAACAGTAATACTAATTCACAGAGCTGGTTGTCTCCCAGGAGACAGGTTGATAAACTGCAATAATCTATCGTTTTACTGGGTTGCATTAGGCCTGACATCTCGAAGGTTGAATCTAAAATGGCACCCTTTTTCCGATAAAATGCACTACTTTTGTCCAGCGTCCATAGGGCAACCCCATAAAGGTCTGTTCAAAAGTAGAACACTATTGGGAAAAGGGTGCTTTTTCATACGCATCCAAAGTGTCTTATTGATTACTGGCCATTATATCCCTTTTCTGTGATTGAAGCGTTTTCTCCTTTCATCAAAATAAGTCATTAGAATGCACAATGTTGTTGTTACAAAGTGTTGCCAATCGTTTCATATATTATGCAGGCCTACTGTGTATAGATCTTGCTCATACATTTTACACTATCACTGGCTTCCTTCCAAATATGCTTCATGATGGTCATTCAAAACCATACAAACGGACAGCTTGCCATAGTGGAGTGGGAAATCCATGACTTATCCTCCAGGAACTAACAGCAGCATGTCATATAATACTGAATAAATCACTGAATAAAGCATGTAACTGAACGTTGTCTCCTCCCCCAGCCTGCGACCAACTATCTCTGGGGGTGGCGGCCATCTTCGGCCCCTCCCACAGCTCATCGGCCAATGCGGTCCAGTCCATCTGTAATGCGCTTGGCGTTCCCCACATCCAGACGAAATGGAAGCACCAGGTGTCTGACAACAGGGACTCCTTCTACGTCAGCCTCTACCCAGACTTCTCCTCTCTCAGCCGGGCCATTCTGGACCTGGTTCACTTCTTCAAGTGGAAGACRGTCACCGTTGTCTATGATGACAGCACAGGTAAGACCCCTGGCCACTTACCTCACACCTTCATGGTCAATGACAACAACACAGCAAGGCTCATTTCCTGTCTGTCCACCCACTGTGCCTAGAAAGCATAGAAATAGAATGAATATAACAGGCTTGGAACCACCTCATTGTAGTTCTGTGCCTCATAACTTCACAGTCACAGTGATCTATGACCACAGAACAGGTTCAGTCACAGTGATCTATGACCACAGAACAGGTTCAGTCACAGTGATCGATGACCACAGACAAGTCAGTCACAGTGTCTATGACACAGAACAGGTTCAGTCACAGTGATCTATGACCACAGAACAGGTTCAGTCACAGTGATCTATGACACACAGAACAGTTCATCACAGTGATCTATGACCACAGAACAGGTTCAGTTCACAGCAATGATCGATGACCACAGAACAGGTTCAGTCACAGTGATCTATGACCACAGAACAGGTTCAGTCACAGTGATCTATGACCACAGAACAGGTTCAGTCACAGTGGTCTATGACCACAGAACAGGTTCAGTCACAGTGGTCTATGACCACAGAACAGGTTCAGTCACTGATCCCTTATTGTACTGTACCTCATACCTTCCATCACCTCTACTTTTTCTCACAGTGATTCCAACAGCTTAGTGAGTTACAGTAGACAGACCATGGTACTGGCCTGGCAGCATAAGGGCTATGGATTGATACTCAGATGGGCCACATATACTAAATATATGTCCGTCATTGTCAACAGTTCTGTTCTGCTAAATTACCATGTTGTCCACCTTCACCGGTATTATAGACTGTGATTATAGTGCTGTACAGTAGAGTAGCCCTGTAGCCCTACCCCCCCATTCGTCCCCAGATGGCCAGTGTTCCAGTGTTATAACAGCAGGCAGCAAACGTCTCAGCGGGCAGGGTACACGTGCCATATGCCAGGGGTCAGGGAGGGAGCCAGCCTCAGGACAGGATGTCTGTGTGTGTGTGCGTTCGTGTGTGTGTCCAGGCTCAGGACAACACTGCCAGGTCTTCACATGCTCTCAGAAACACACCGGGGCTCCATTGGCCAGTATTTTATCACTTAAACAATTTTGCTTTCAATTTAATTCAGTATAAATCTATTTCCCAAAAAACTACAACCAACCAAGCAAAACAAAACAGAAACCAGGGACGTGTCCAAAACAGGTTCTAATGTGTAGCTAATAATTCATATTTTAGATATTGAGAAAGGTATTGCATTGAAATGAATATGCAATGTCTAAATATGGCTTCTCTACAGCCTCTGCATGATGAATCAACGCTTAGGGTAGAGACAGACAGCCCAGAGTTCCTCTGTCCAGTGTCTGTGTTCTTTTGTCTATGTTAATCTTTTATTTTTTTTGGCCAGTCTGAGATATAGTTTTTTTTGCAGCTCTGCCTAGAAGGCCAGTATCCCGGAGTCGCCTCTTCACTGTTGACGTTGAGACTGGTGTTTTGCGGGTACTATTTAATGAAGCTGCCAGTTGAGGACTTGTGAGGCGTCTGTTTCTCAAACTAGACACTCTACTGTACTTGTCCTCTTGCTCAGTTGTGCACGGGGCCTCCCACTTATCTTTCTATTCTGGTTAGAGCCAGTTTGTGCTGTTCTGTGTGTGGCAGGGAAGTCAGGCGCAGAAGAGCAAATCAGGCGCAGGGTTAAATACACAACATGTATTTGACGCGCGGCTCTAGCAGCGCGCCGACACCGGCCTCGGGGACGACCCGGAGGGCAAGGCGATCCGGACGGAGACGGTGTAACTCCTGCAGCATTGAAGGGTCCAACACGTCCTCGACCGGAACCCAGCACCTCTCCGCCGAACCGTACCCCTCCCACTCCACGAGGTACTGAAGGCCCCTCGCCCGACGCCTCGAATCCAGTATGGAGCGAACAGAGTACGCCGGGGCCCCCTCGATGTCCAGAGGGGGTGGAGGATCCTCCCTAACCTCAGACTCCTGGAGCATATCAGCCACCACCGTCCTGAGGAGAGACACATGGAACGAGGGGTTAATACGGTAATCGGGTGGAAGCTGTAACCTGTAACAAACCTCGTTCACTCTCCTCAGTACTTTAAATGGCCCCACAAACCGCGGGCCCAGCTTCCGGCAGGGCAGGCGGAGGGGCAGGTTTCGGGTCGAGAGCCAGACCCGGTCCCCTGGTGCGAACACCGGGGCCTCACTGCGGTGACGGTCTTCTCTGTCTTTCTGGCGCGGCACGGCCCGCTGAAGGTGAACACGAGCAGCTTCCCATGTCTCCTCCGCGTGCCTGAACCAGTCGTCCACCGCAGGAGCCTCGGTCTGACTCTGATGCCAAGGCGCCAGAACCGGCTGGTACCCCAGTACGCACTGGAAGGGGGAGAGGTTAGTGGAGGAGTGGTGGAGCGAGTTCTGTGCCATCTCGGCCCAGAGTACGAACGCTGCCCACTCCCCCGGCCGGTCCTGGCAATAAGACCGTAGAAACCTGCCCACATCCTGGTTTACTCTCTCCACCTGCCCATTACTCTCGGGGTGAAACCCCGAGCTGGGCCAGCGGTTTGTGAGGTAAGGCTGATCGAGACCCCCAGACGTTCCATGAACGCCTTCCAGACCCTCGACGTGAACTGGGGACCTCGATCAGACACTACAACGACCAGGATCGCGGTGTTACCCTGTGAGGGGGGAGATCGTAAGGAAATCCACCAAAAAATCGAATCAAATCAGATTTTATTTGTCACATACACATGGTTAGCAGATGTTAATGCGAGTGTAGCGAAATGCTTGTGCTTCTAGTTCCGACAATGCCAGTAATAACCAACGAGTAATCTAACTAACATTCCACAACTATACTTATACACACAAGTGTAAAGGGATAAAGAATATGTACATAAGATATATGAATGAGTGATGGTAACAGAACGGCATAGGCAAGATGCAGTAGACTGGTATGAGTACAAGTATATACATATGAGATGAGTAATGTAGGGTAAGTAAACATAAAAGTGCATAGTTTAAAGTGGCTTAGTGATACATGTATTACATAAAGATGGCAAGATGCAGTAGATGATATAAAGTACAGTATATACATATCATTATATTAAGTGGCATTGTTTAAAGTGGCTAGCGATACATTTTTTATCATTTCTCTATTTCCATTATTAAGTGAGCTGAAGTTTGGTCAGTATGGTTGGCATTGCAAGCCACTCAAGTTAGTGACGGCTGTTTAACAGTCTGGATGGGGTTTTGAGATAGAACTGTTTTTCAGTCTCATCGGTCTGCTTTTTGATGGCACCTGTACTGACTCTCGCTTCTGGATGCTAGCGGGGTGAAAGGCAGTGGGATAGGTGGTTGTTGTTTCTTGATGATCTTTTTGGCTTCTGTGACAGTCGGTGGTGGTAGGTGTCCTGGAGGGCAGGTAGTTTGCCCCCGGTGATGGTTGTGCAGACTCACTACCTCTGGAGAGCTTACGGTTTGTGGGGTGGAGCAGTTGCGTAGCCAGGCGGTGATACAGCCCGACGGAATGCTCTCGATTGTGGCATCTGTGATAGTTTGTGAGCGTGCTTTTGGTGACGCGCTAGTTTTCTGCAGCCTCCTGAGGTTGAAGAGGCGCTGCTCGCGCTTCTTCAGCAACGCTGTCTGTGTGGGTGGACAATTCAGTTTTTCCGTGATGTGTACCCCGAGGAACTTAAACTTACTACCTCTCCACTACTGTCCCGTCGATGTGGCTAGGGGGGGTGCTCCCTCTGGCTGTTTCGCTGAAGTCATAATCATCTCCTTTGTTTTTGTTGACGTTGAGTGTGATTCGGTTATTTTTCGCTGACACACACTCTGAGGGCCATCACTTCCTCCCTGTAGGCCGTTCGTCGTTGTTGGTAATCAAGCCTACTGCTGTAGTGTCCGTCCGCAACTTGATGATTGGTTGGAGGTGATGGCCAGCAGTCGTGGGTGAACGGGAGTACAGGAGAGGCTAGAACGCACCCTTGTGGGGCCCGTGGTTGAGGATCAGTGGGGTGGGAGATGTTGTTACTACCGCTCACCACTGGGGGCGGCCGTCAGGAAGTCAGTACAGTTTGCAAGGGCGGGTCGAGACCCAGGGTCTTGAGCTTGATGATGAGTTTGGAGGGTGCTATGGTGCTAAATGCTGAGGCTGTAGTCGATGAACAGCATTCTACATAGGTATTCTCTTGTCCAGATGGGTTAGGGCGTGTGCAGTGTGGTTCGATTGCGTCGTTGTGGACTATTGGGGCGGTAAAAGCAAATTGGAGTGGGTCTAGGGTGTCAGGTAGGGGGAGGTGTATGGTCCTTGACTAGTTCTCAAAGCACTTCATGATACGGAAGTTTGAGTGCTACGAGGCGTTAGTCGTTTAGCTCAAGTTACCTAGTTTTGCTTGTACCACGCGAAAATGGTGGGCTTCTTGAAGCATGTGGGAACAGCCGCTGTGATAAGGATTGATCGAATATTTCGTAAACACCACAAGCCAGCTGGGTCTGCGCATGCTCTGAAGGACGCGGCTGGGGATCCGTCTGGGCCCTGCAGCCTTGCAGGGTTATACACGTTTAAATGTTTTATGACGTCGGCTGCAGTGGAAGGAGAGTCCGCAGGTTTGGTAGCGGGACAGGTGCGACCAGCGGCATTGTTGGCCGGGTAAATGGGTGTCGTTCTCTGGGCAGGTGCTAGGAGCCTTAACTGGGCGCACACCGAGCAAGGAGGAAACAAACCCTCAAGGTCTTAGCCAAGGTAGGCACCCTACCTCCCGCTCAAACAGCGACTGTCCACAACCAATACCAGGATACCATAGGAGGATTTAAAAAAAAATATATATTTCACTTTTAATTAACCAGGTAGGTAGTTGAGAAAAGTTCTCATTTGCAACTTGCCCGACCCCCCTTGTGGCCCCCCAAAAGACATTAAACAAAGCCCCCCCCCATAGGCCAAGGTGTGACACAGACAACACAGAGTTACACATGGAGTAAACAATAAACAGTCAATAACATGGTAGATAGAACAGGGAGAATTATATACAATGTGTGCAAAAGGCATGAGGTAAGGCAATAAATCGAATAAATTCATTTAGCAGATTAACAACTGGAAGTTGATAAATCATCAAGATGATCATGTGCACGAAGAGATACTGGTGTGCAAAGAGCATTTAAAAGTAAATAAATAAAAGCAGTATGGGGGTGAGGTAGGGTAAATTGGGTGGGTAGTTTCACAGATGGACTATGTACAGCTGGCATGCGTTCGTTAAGCTGGCTCGGATAGTAACAGATTTTTAAAGTTGTTGAGGGAGATAAAAGTTCAACTTCGAGATTTTTTGGCAATTCGTTTCGTCGCCGGCAGCAGAGAACTGGAAGGAAAGGCGTCCAAATGAGGTTTTGGCTTTAGGGATGATCAGTGGATACACCTGTGGAGCGCGTGCTGCGGTGGTGTAGCCATCGTGACAGTGGACTGAGACTAAGGCGGCACTTTACCTAGCATAGCCTTGTTAGATGAGCTGGAGCAGTGGGTCTGATGACGAAACTGTAGCGAGGGCAGCGACTGGGATACAGGTCGCAGTGGTGGTCGTATAAGGTGCTTTAGTAACAAAACGAATGGCACTGTTGATAAACTTGCATCCAGTTTGCTGAGTAGAATATTGGAAGCTAATTTTGGTAGATGACATCGCCGAAGTCGAGGATCGGTAGGATAGTCAGTTCTATAGGTACAGTTTTGGCGGCGTGAGTGCAGGAGGCTTTGTTGCGGAATAGAAGCCGATTTCTTGATTTGATTTTTGGATTGGAAGATGTTTGATATGAGTCTGGAAGGAGAGTTTGCAGTCTGGCAGACACCTAGGTACTTATAGATGTCCACATATTCTAGGTCGGAACGTCCAGGGTGGTGATGCGCTAGTAGGGCGTGCGGGTTGCAGGCAGCGACTGTTGAAAAGCATGCATTTGGTTTTTTACTAGCGTTAAGCGCAGTTGGAGGCCACGGAAGGAGTGGTTGTATGGATTTGAAGCTGTTTGGAGGTTAGATAGCAGTGCTCAAGGAAGGCCGGAAGTATATAGAATCGGTGTTGTCTGCGTAGAGGGTGGATCAGGGAATCGCGCAGCAGAGCAACATCATTGATGTATAAGAGAAAAGAGTGGCCCGAGATTGAACCCTGTGGTACCCATAGAGACTGCCGAGGACACGGACAACAGCCCTCCGTTTTGACACACTGAACTCTGTCTGCAAAGTAGTTTGGTGAACGCAGGCAAGGCAGTCATTAAGAAAAACGAGGCTACTGAGTTGCCGATAAGAATCTGGGATTGACCGAGTCGAAGCCTTGGCCAGGTCGGATGAAGACGTGCACGTAATGTCTTTTATCGATGGCTGTTATGATATGTTTAGTACCTTGAGCGTGGCTGAAGGTGCCCACGTGACGGTCGGAACGATTGCACAGCGGAGAAGGTACGGCTGGGATTCGAGATGGTCAGTGATCTGTTTGTTTTGACTTGGTTTTCCGAAGACGCTTTAGATAGGCAGGGCAGGCTGGATATAAGGTCTGTACACAGTTTGGGTCCAGGGTGTCCTCCCTTTGAAGAGGGGGATGACCGCGGCAGCTTTCCAATCCTTGGGGATTTCAGATGATACGAAGGAGAGGTTGAACAGGCTGGTAATGGGGGTGCCGACAATGGCGCGACAGTTTCAGAAATAGGGGGTCCCAGATTGTCAAGCCCAGCTGATTTGTATGGGTCCAGGTTTTTCAGTCTTTTCAGAACATTTCTGCTATCTGGATTATGGGTAAAGGAGAAGCTGGGGGCTTGGGCGAGTGCAGCGGGGGGGGCGGGGCTGTTGGTAAAAGGTTGGAGTCGCCAGGAGGAAGGCATGGCCAGCCATTGAGAAATGTTTGTTGAAGTTTTCGATTATCACGGACTTATCAGTGTGACCCGTGGTTACTGCCTCAGTGGCAGTGGGCGCTGGGGAGGAGGGTTTGTTTTCCATGGACTTTACAGGTATCCATATCTTTTTGGAGAGAGGCTACTAGGAGCAATTCTGCTTGAATAAAGCTGGCCTTTGTTCCTGATCTGACTGCGTGTAATTGTTCCTTGATCCTGAACGTTGCATATGTGGGGGCTCTTCGATGCTATTGCAGTTCGCCACAGGATGTTTTTTGTGCTGGTCGAGGGCAAGTCAGGTTCTGGAGTGAACCAAGGGGCTATATCTGTTCTGGTTCTGCATTTTTGAAAAGGAGCATGCTTGTTAATTATGGGTGAGGAGTAACTTTTAAAGAATGACCAGGCATCTCAACTGACGGGATGAGGTATATCCTTCAGGGTAGCCCGGGGCCAGGTCGATTAGCAAGGCCTGCTCGCAGAAGTGTTTTAGGAGCGGTTTGAGCAGTGATGAGGGGTGGTCCGTTTGACCGCGGACGCCGTGGCGGATCAGGCATGAGGCAGTGATGCTGAGATCTTGATTGAAGACAGAGAG
>NW_019946628.1:15298-44392 GCF_002910315.2 Salvelinus sp. IW2-2015
AGAACTTTGCAGGCTATCTCTGCAGTAGATTGCAACTCCTCCCCCTTTGGCAGTTCTATCTTGACGGAAAGTGTTATAGTTGGGTATGGAAATCTCAGAATTTTTGGTGGCCTTCCTAAGCCAGGATTCAGATACGGCAAGGACATCAGGGTTGGCAGAGTGTGCTAAAGCGGTGAGTAAGACAAACTTAGGGAGGAGGCTTCTGATGTTGACATGCATGAGGCCAAGGCTTTTTCGATCACAGAAGTCAACAAATGAGGGTGCCTGGGGACATGCAGGGCCTGGGTTTACCTCCACATCACCCGAGGAACAGAGGAGTAGTAGGATGAGGSTGCAGCTAAAGGCTATCAAAACTGGTCGCCTAGAGCGTTGGGGACAAGGAATAAAAGGAGCAGAATTATGTCTATAGAATAGATTCTGGGCATAATGTGCAGACAGGGGTATAGTGGGGCARGGGTACAGCGGAGGCAAGCCCAGGCACTGGGTGATGATAAGAGAGGTTGTATCTCTGGACATGCTGGTCTCAATGGGTGAGGTCACCGCATGTGTGGGYGGTGGGACAAAGGAGGTATCAGAGGTACGGAGAGTGGAACTACGGGGTCCATTGCAAACCAAAACAATGATAACTAGCCTGAACAACAGTATACAAGGCATAATGATATTTGAGAGAGACATACAGTAAGACATAAAGTGATTGCAGGTCTTGATTGGGAGAGCTAGCTAAAACAACAGGTGAGATAACAGCAGCTAGTCAGCTAACACAGCAACAGCAGGTAATAATGGCGACGACTAGGCAGAGAGGGTCGGATTAACTACACACAGAGCCTGAGTTAAAACACAGAGCCGACAGATAAAACACAAATAAACAGAATGGAGTACCGTGAGGGCACAGCGGATGGAATATTCGTCTGCAGACCAGACGTGGTRGTGTCGACAGAGAATCCAAGCCGGATGGCGATGGCGAAAGAGAGGTTGTGATTGTAGAATTGTGTTTGCTAACTGGTGCTAGCTTCGTGGCAGTGGCGCTAGCAGCGCTAGCTGCGCTAGCTGCAAGCTAGCTGTGAGGATCAGAAGTAGTGGCTCAGGGATTACGGCAGGAATCCGGCGTTGTTGTCGAGAGACAGTCCYATGCTGGTAAATTGGTGAGTAATATCCAGGCTAATAWCAGGGCTGGTGTCTGTGCAGAAGGTAAAAGCTGCTAGCAYCGGCTAAAAATGGCTAAYTAGCTTGTAGCTGATTAGCTGGTTAGCTACTGGGGGTTCTTGAATGTGTTCCAAAGTTTAAAAATAATAGCGATTCCGTATCACATTGGGTGAGGTAGTTTACCGGAAGGTATAATCGAATTAAAAATCGAAAAGAGATACAATTTTTTTTTAAATATATACAAGAAATACGAAAAATACAAACGTACACGAGAGGACTAAACAAACACGTCTACACTGCTACGCCATCTTGGATGAGTCTAATCTGGACCACAAAGACCCTTAAACGGTAGAATTTCTCGAATATGTATTTCACATGACTGCAGAATTCAGCCTGTCACTAAGGATGCACGAGCATCCAGTAGGTCTTAGTGCTGTCGTGTGCTACTGGTTGTTTTAGAGAGBGATTTTGGACCGGTTTCTACTCCTGCTGAATGGAGAATCTCCTCCTGAATGGAGAATCTCCAGTCCAGGAAATTGAGTGTAATCTGTGTACAGGAATAAGGCTGCTAAATGTTGTTTTGACTGCCCACTGCTCTTCACGCCAAAAAGAGGCTCTCTGAATGTTGCTCATTGCAACACCCATTACTTTATTACCCTGTTATCTGTATCTGCACCTGTGAACCTCCCTGTACACAGAGGAGTAGAATCCATGCCTACGGAGGTTAGAACACACTCCCTGCTCCAAGCTGAATGATTCATGTCAAACAGAGGATAATCCCTGATCCTGGCTGTATCTCAAATGGCACCCTAATTCCTACATCGTGCACCCCTTTTGACCAGAGCCCTATGGGCTCCCAGCTGAATGAGTCATGTCAAACAGAAGATAGGGGAGGGATAGCCCCAGATCCTATCTCTCCTCTCCAGCAGGCATACATGCCACAGGCGCTGCGCTACGGCTGGGTCATACCCACTCGTCCACACTTTCACACATGCTGTGTGATGGGGTGAGTCAATCACAGAGCGGACCACACTGTGGGCTAGAAGCGAGAGAGAGGCTTGTTCCCATTCTGGGAACCAACATTGTTTGTGTGCCTCATTTCCCAGTATTTAATCACTTTGGAGCACTTCCAACATACCTCACTGTACTGTACAGTAAGCTACGTTACATCCACCCGACCTCTCTCAATTTCAACATGAGATAAATGATGAGGTGTATTAAAGCTGTAATAAAGTTCAAAGTCCAAAAATAACTATTTGCCATTAAAAATATATATCTTTGAAGCTCATCAGTGTTAACATTTGGATTTGATTTAAGCCTATTCAATATATCACATATCAATATTGACTGGAGTTATCAATTTAATTATGTGTGTGAACTATATACATTTAAATAATAGTTCCATAACATTTAGGGAAAATTATTCTAAGGAATTCCATCCAGAGAGATATTAATACATTATCCTCGACGACAAAGGTCGTTATGTGTTCATGGTATCCATGTAAGCAAGCAAAAAATGTGTTCTGAAATAACTTCCAAGCACAGTGAGTGAGTAACTTCCAGACTGCTTTCCTGCTGTGTAATTATGTACTTGACTTTCAAATGATGTATCGGAAATCCTATCACAGAGGGGCACTCCCTGACGTAGCGACGCACGGCTGGGCGTTATTCTTCCATAATGAGATACTTTATAACTGCAGCGCTGCCCTTCACATCAATCTAGTCAGAAGAAATTGGAACAGTTGTTGGACTCGGGGAAACTTGCTTTGCGCGCTTTTCTTCGGAAAACCATTTTTTTTGTGGAATTATATTCACTCTGCAGTCGCACTAAGTAAGTTGTCTGTGCTTCCAACTGTGGTGAACTTTTTCGGTAGATTAAATAATCACATGCGAATGGAATTTAAGGCACAAACAGAACTCCAAAACGAAGCGGACTTTCCTCATTACAATTTAAGTTACTGAGATCTTCTCGCACGCGAGGCAGGCAGGGGAACGACTTGGTTTATTTTCCTAGTAGCTATAATATCCATAAAAACATGTTTGARGGATGGAGCTGTTAATTTTACATATCGACTATCAGCGTGTCGACATACAATAGCCTTTTCTGGTCTATTATTTGAACTATTTTTGCTAGATGGAGTCGAATTGTTTATTTATAATTCATGCGCACCTATTGAGAATACACATGCAACATATACACACCAACTGGCATAAATCATTTAGGAAATAGCCTACACACGTGCTGTTGATAATGTCCACTTTCTCTGGTTTAGTGGAACATGTTTTAGTTCCAACTGGATCTGCAGTGCTGTGTGAAAGGTGGCCTGTTCTAACCTAGATTGATTTGTTTATCATGTTACATGGAGGAAACAACCACCTGCCTTTTATTATTTTCCTCATAAAGGAAAGCAGGGGAACTTACTAAGGGTGTGATTAATGCCATGCTACACTAAACATATTGTAGGTATATACTTCATTTCTAGTGGACATGCATAAGTGACTATTACATTTGAAACATTAACAGAATGTTCAGCTAAACTTTACTTCACGTGTATTGCAAGTTGAATATCAGTTGGACATAAACACTTTCTCCTTTTAGAACTCCTCTCTCCAATAGACATTCCACTGTGCAGATCAAGTTTCAGAGAAGGCGCTGTTCTGTGTTGAAAGCAGGGTATTGCAAATCCTGCAGTGACACACCCATGTCCCAGTCCCACAGAACTGGAGAGAGACCTTCAGAAACTGACTGCGCCTCTTTTGTCATTTAGCTCCTTCTGACAAGATGCTGCTCCTACTACTGGGAATCGTCATCCTGCACATTGCATCCCTAGTCCTCCTATTTGTGTCAACAATTGTCAATGTAAGTAAAGCTCATTATCAATAATTGGTTCTCATTTATGAAAATTAAGCAAAAGTTTTAAAGCGTTGACATCTCTGCTCTGTGTAGGGGTTTTCTATCAGGCTGCAGTGTTCTCTTGTTAATAGCAGTTTTGTGTTATTTATCCTCTAGGCCTGGACGACAGGGTCCACTAGCAGCTCAGACCTCTGGAATAACTGCTCTACAACCAATGGAGGATACCACTGTGACCCGGCCAACACTGGAGGTAAAATACAGTAAAGACTTGACTGTACATCTGCTGCAGTGGCTAGGTTTTTTTCTGAAAGTCATCTCTCATTCTGCATGATGCTGATGATGCCTCCTATTGTCCAATAGTGAACTTATTTTGAAGGATATACTGTAGATATCTATTTGTAGATCCTATAAATTGGATATTCTGAATATTAGTGCATTTGATACCAAACTGGTTGAGATTTTCTTGTGTCTTGAGAATAAGTTAAGCACTGTTGGTTGACTAAGATCATAGACAGTAAAATGTGGGAAGACTTGAAGTATGATTAACGATAACTGGCTTAGGCACAGTTATCCATAAGCCCAATCACACTCCTGTTAAACATGCCCCTAATGGGAATCAGGCTCCAATGAGACCCTACTGCCATCTAGGGGTGAGAATGTGAAACTCTGTATAAATAGTCATGGTGTGATGTCCATATTCAGTCATGTATGGGTCTTTTTTTTWGGGTATTTTAAAGTGTTAGATCTGAGCAGGATTTTGTGTGTGTGCAGCAGACAGGGGGGCCTTGGACCACCCCATACAGAACACGGTGTGCTGACAGCTCTGGTCACACCCATGTATCAGATCCTGTATACAGCGAGATCATTAACAAAACCAGAGACCTAGCAGCTGTGTGTTTTATGTCTGAGACAGATTCGGACCAGAGTCAACAGGGGTTAGAGGAAAACACTGCAACAAGAAACAATACCATATTAAATAAGAAATGATGATATGGCTATGCAGTAGAATATCTTACAATTAGCAGAGACATCAATCACATTCATTTATAAAGCCCTTCTTACGTCAGCTGATGTCACAAAGTGCTGTTTAGAAACCCAGTCTAGTCTTAAACCCCAAACAGCAAGCAATGCAGGTGTAGAAGCACGGTGGCTAGGAAAAACTCCCTAGAAAGAAACCTAGAGAGGACCCAGGCTATGATGGGTGGCCAGTCCTTTTCTGGCTGTGCCGGGTGGAGATTATAACAGAACATGGCCAAGATGTTCATAGATCAAATGATAATAATCACAGTGGTTGTAGAGGGTGCAACAGGTCAGCACCTCGGGAGTAAATGTCCGTTGGCTTTTCACAGCCGATCATTGAGAATCTCTACCGCTCTTGCTGTATCTAGAGAGTTGAAAACAGCAGGTCTGGGACAAGGTATCACGTCCGGWGAACAGGTCATGGTTCCACAACCGCAGGCAGAACAGTTTAAGCTAGAGCAGCAGCACGACCAGGTGGACTGGAGAAAGGAAGGAGTCATCAGGCCAGGTAGTCCTGAGGCATGGTCCTAGGGCTCAGGTCCTCTGAGAGAGAGAATTAGAGAGCATACTTAAATTAACACAGGATACCGGATAAGACTGGAGATATACTCCAGATATAAGACTGACCCTAGCCCCCCAGACACACAAACAATTGCAGCATAAATACTGGAGGCTGAGACAGGAGGGGTTGGGAGACACTGTTTCCGACGATACCCCAGGACAGGGCCAAACAGGCAMGATATAACCCCACCCACTTTGCCAAAGCACAGCCCCCACACCACTAGAGGGATATCTTCAACCACAAACTTACTATCCTGAGACGAGGCTGAGTATAGCTCACGAAGATCTCCCCCACGGCACAAACCCTAGGGGGGGGGGCGCCAACCCGGACAGGAAGATCACGTCAGTTACTCAAGGGACGGCATGGAAGAGCACCAGTAAGCCAGTGACTCAGCCCCCTGTAATAGGGTTAGAGGCAGAGAATCGCAGTGGAGAGAGGGGAACCGGCCAGGCAGAGGCAGCAAGGGCGGTTCATTGCTCCAGTGCCTTTCCGTTCACCTTCACACTCCTGGGCCAGACTACACTCAATCATAGGACCTACTGAAGAGATGAGTCTTCAATAAAGACTTAAAAGTTGAGACCGAGTCTGCGTCCCTCACATGGATCGGCAGACCATTCCATAAAAATGGAGCTCTGTAGGAGAAAGCCCTGCCTCTAGCTGTTTGCTTAGAAATTCTAGGGACAATTAGAGGCCTGCGTCTTGTGACCGTAGCGTACGTGTAGGTATGTACGGCAGGACCAAATCGGAAAGATAGGTAGGATCAAGCCCATGTAATGCTTTGTAGGTTAGCAGTAAAACCTTGATATCAGCTCTAGCCTTAACAGGAAGCCAGTGTAGGGAGGCTAGCACTGGAGTAATATGATCACATTGTTTGGTTCTAGTCAAGATTCTAGCAGCCGTGTTTAGCACTAACTGAAGTTTATTTTGTGCTTTATCTGGGTAGCCGGAAAGTAGAGCATTGCAGTAGTCTAACCTAGACGTGACAAAAGCATGGGTACATTTTTGGACAAAGTTTCTGATTGTTGCAATGTTACGTAGATGGGAAAAAAAWMTCCTTGAGAAACAGTCTTGATATGTTTGTCAAAAGAGAGATCAGGGTCCAGAGTAACACAGAGGTCCTTCAGTTTTATTTGAGATGACTGTACAACCATCAAGATTAATTGTCAGGTTCAACAGAAGATCTCTTTGTTTATTGGGACCTAGAACTAGAATCTTTGTTTTGTCTGAGTTTAAAAGTAGAACATTTGCAGCCATCCACTTCCTTATGTCTGAAACACAAGCTTCCTGGGAGGGCAATTTTGGGGCTTCACCATGTTTCATCGAAATGTACAGCTGTGTGTCGTCCGCATAGCAGTGCAAGTTAACATTATGTTTCCGATTGACATCACCAAGAGGTAATATATATATATATATCTATCGAAAACAATAGTTGTCCTAAAACGGAGCCTTGACAAACACCGAAATTTACAGTTGATTTGTCAGAGGACAAACCATCTACAGTGACAAACTGATATCTTTCTGACAGATAAGATCGAAACCAGGCCAGAACTTGTCCATGTAGACCAATTTGGGTTTCCAATCTCTCCAAAAGAATATGGTGATCAACGGTATCAAAAGCAGCACTAAGTTCTAGGAACATMAGGACAGATGCAGAGCCTCTGTCTGACGTAAATAAAACATGGTTCTAGAGGCAATGTAGTACTATAGAACTTGTGTTCAATAGTTTAATGTATTGCCTTCGAGATCCATTACTACTGTAGTCTCAAGCCCAACAGGCTGTAGATAGCTGCCTGGTGATGTCTAAAATGAGCGGGTCGGACTCAGGCCCCAGTGTGTTTTGTTAGTGAGACAGGCAGCGGATTCTCTCTCTCTCATGTGTTCTGTGAGGAGGTAGGGGTCGAGGGGAAGATGGTGGAGTCTACTCACGTGCACTTGGCCCGGCCCGACCCAGCCAATCAGTCATGTTCAAAGGCTACTACAATGCTTTGCTGAGCAATCAGTACAACTGGTATGACTTGGTGAGCTAAACGTGAGGGTGGGATGGAGGCACCACCAATGGTCACACACACTGGATGGCCTTTTTTATTTTTAATCTTGCTATTAGGAGTTAAGTMATGCATAGTTTATATTCCATGTGGGATTGGTTTATGTTTTGCCCATGCTGTTTGCACTTGACCTGACTTTGCCCCTGAAATGGGAATCCAGTCCTTAGTTTGTATCACTAATTACAGTTAAGCAATGTCCACATCAACTTCTTACTGTATGTTAGTTATTACATGTAATGGACAGACACCAGCTGGTCTGAACTCTACTGTAGCTTCAAGCTGGCACTTCAATCTGTCAGCTGAAGRGTGATATTAACATAACATGCATAGCAGATATGGCCTTGTGCATCAGGATAGTCAGGACTCAACAAACTAAGAACAATTCTTCATTTTTCTCTTGACTCTTCTGTGAAAAATGTTTGTGTTTTGTATAAATTATATAGTATAGCAAGCACAACGGGGACTCTTATTTTGGTAGATATTGTGGGCCCAGAGGGCCACCTCACACCAGGAAATGCCCCATGTCACAGCCTTCTGGTACGAGACAGGAAGAGTTGAAGGAAGAGAACATGTCTGTTTATCAACCGTATAGGATATATTTATAGAACCCTGATGTAAAACACTTTGTTGTTCGGCACTTTATAATGCAACATGTTATCATGTTTAGGCCTATAAATTGTCATATACATTAATGTATCGTTAGGTTTACTATGAGTTGATTTGGTTTTATGTAAAGCTTTCATGGATATAAATAGCGTTTGTCGTATTGCCGTACAGTGGATTGGTCTGATAGTATTGTTGGCTATTTCCTCTGCTCTGGGGTGACAGACTCTTTGATAATGTCATTGAATCCATCAAACCCTGTTGTTTCACCAAACCTCTCATGACAAGAGGTATTAGTTTCCTGGAAAGCTTCAGGGGGATCATGGGAGATGTATAAACAATCTACAAATAGATGTCAACCGAACAAACAGTTATAAATTAGTCCAGTCCACAGCAGACACTTTACTATGTCTGAGCCACAATCATTCATTCAAGTTTCTTAACCAATTAGTGATGCTAAAGCAGCCTGAGCAGGGTCTCAAAAACCACTCGATTTGTGATGAATTAAATACTGGTTAAAAACAAGCATGCACAGTAAGTTTGGTACCTGAGAGATTACTGAGACATGGAGGATGCATTGTGTATACTGGAACCTTATCTTCCTACTTGACTATGGTCCAGTGTCCTTAGTATCCAATGGGAGCATGCAGGTCTGTATTTGTATTTATTAAGGATCCCCATTTATTTCCTGCCAAGGCAGCAGCTACTGTTCCTCGTTCCCAAAAAAATGAAGGCAGTTATGTAATGTTTTTTTATAATACATTCTCAACAGATTTCACAACTCATTGTGTGCCCTCAGGCCCCTACTCTACTACCGCATAGCTACATCACAAAATCCATGTGAACATGTATATGTGTCTGTGCCTTCATTTGTGTTGCTTCACAGTCCCTGCTGTTCCATAAGYTGTATTTTTTTAAATGTTTGAAATCTAATTTTGCTACTTCCATGTGTCACTTGATGTAGAATAGATTTCCACGTAGTCCAATAATACATTTCTGTTTGGCTCTGTAGAGGTAAATACTTTGATAGAGCTCCAGCAGAAAACAACATGTTGTGGCATTGATAGTGACAGCAGCAGACACAGCTAAACATGAAGTGAAAGGGAGAGAGATGTGAGAAATGGCTTGGGAGAGCTAGATTGAGAGATGCCTTTGGAAACCTGAGAGTGGATGCAGGCTGCATGCATGACCCTCTGACAAGAAATAGAGCTGCGTGGAAGTCCAGGAATTCCAGACGTAGATAGTGCTGTGGTTGTAGCGCTAACACAGAGTGGTGGGGGGATATATCTGTCAGTGGCATGTATTCATGGATGCCAAGGGAAGCCTGGCTTCCAGAAAAAAACACACAAAATMATTTATCTTTCGTCTCTTTTATAAATATCCTTCAAATCGCAAGAGACAATGTATCTCACCGGAGAAAGCATCCAAGTGAACGAAACAGCGCCCTCCTATCTGTCTGTGTAGCCCATCTATCTGATGCTGTCTGCTCAACAAGAGTGACGTTGTTGCCGCCCATAGCATTGAATGCAAGGGAAGCCAAATCGGCATTGAGCTCAGCTGTGAATGGTCCTGGCGCACCAAAGTGTCAAGGGAAGCCACTGTGGATTTGGCTTCACACCAATCGCATCCCTTTAGAATCCAAACGTCATTGACKAAAAAAAAATMTAAAGTTACTTATTGTTGCATCTTGTTGTGTTGTCCTCTGGTGACTAGCTAGCTAATAGGGATTTGGACTTGTGGTTTTACATAATTCTCTGTACTGGCCAATGATTATAACAGCAATTCTGATCCAATCGTAACCGTTTTGCCAAACCTATTGTTTGTTAACAAGAAATGTATGGTTGAAAAATGAGTTTTAATGACTCCAACATAAGTGTATAAACTTCTGACTTCAACTGTATATACTGCATATCCATGTATAGTCCATGTATCCTGTGTGGTCCTCTGTAGCTCTGCGTTGCATTATGCCTAAGAACAGCCCTTAGCCGTGATGTGTTGGACATGCACACCTCCCCCTCGGGCCTTATTGCTTAAATATATTATGTATAAGTGACTGACAATCTCCCCCTCTCTTCCCTGCAGTGTGGATCCAGGCAGTGCAGGCCCTGATGATCCTGTCCATCATCTTCAGCTTCATCTCTCTCTTCCTGTTCTTCTGTCAGCTCTTCACCCTTCAAAAGGGAGGCCGCTTCTTCCTAACTGGAGTCTTTCAGATCCTCGCCAGTAAGTTCCCATTCAGGAAAACTCACCTGAAACAGACCTATTCAGAAGTTTATGCTGTATAAAGGGTCATAAAGCTTTTTGTTGTATTCAAGCAGTTCACTAAACATCCAGACTATTCACCCGCCGCACCTGAGTGGACTTTCACAGAAAGTGTTGCAATTAACCGCTTCTGCGTTGTCTGTCAGTGTACTGATATTGTCTGTGTCAGTTGAATAGGGTCTATTGTATTCTGCCACCTCTTCTGGTCTATTGTGTTCACCATTGGCAGCTCTTTCTAACCTCCCAGGTTGGCACTGTAGACCATGCCCTTCTTTGGTCACTGTYTTAACAAACCTCCAAACGAGCTTCAACGCCATACAACACTCTTCRGTGGCCTCCAACTGCTCTTAAATGCTAGTAAAACAAAATGCATGCTTTTCAACCGCTCGCTGCCCGCCCGTCTAGCATCACTACTCTGGACGCTTCTGACTTAGAATATGTGGACAAATACCTAGGTGTTGGGCTAGACTGTAAACTCTCCTTCCAGACTCACATTAAGCATCTCCGATCCAAAATGAAATCTAGTATCAGCTTCCTATTTTGCAACAAAGCCTCCTTCACTCATGCTGCCAAACATACCCTCGTAAAACTGACTATCCTACCGATCCTTGACTTCGGCGATGTCATCTACAAAATGGCCTCCAACACCATACTCATCAAACTGGATGTAGTCTACCGCAGTGCCATCCGTTTTGTCACCAAAGCCCAATATAGTACCCACCACTGCGACCTGTATGCTCTCGTTGGCTGGTCCTCGCTACATATTCGTCGCCAAACCCACTGGCTCCAGGTCATTTATAAGTCTTTGCTAGGTAAAGCTCTGCCTTATCTCAGCTCACTGGTCAACATAGCAACACCCACCCGTGGCACGCTCTCCAGCAGGAATATTTCACTGGTCATCCCCAATGCCAACACCTTTGGCCGCCTTTCCTTCCAGMTCTCTGCTGCCAATGACTGGAACGAATTCCAAAKATCACTGAAGTTGGAGACATATCTCCCTCACTAACTTTAAGCATCAGCTATCAGAGCAGCTTACCGATCGCTGCTGTACACAGCCCATCTGTAAATAGCCCATCCAACCAACTACCTACCTCATCCCCATATTTGTTTTTCTGCTCTTTTTTTCACACCAGTATTTCTACTTGCGCATCCTCATCTGTACATATCACTCCAGTGTAAATTGCTAAATTGTAAATTTCTTCGCCACTATTGGCCTATTTATTGCCTTACCTCCTTACTTCATTTGCACACACTGTATACATATTTTTCTATTGTTATTGACTGTACGTTTCTTTATCCCATGTGTAACTCTGTTGTTTTTGTCGCACTGCTTTGCTTTATCTTGGCCAGGTCGCAGTTGTAAATGAGAACTTGTTCTCAATTAGCCTACCTGTTAAATGAGGTGAAATAAAATTAAATGCCAGTGGCCACAGAGACACTCACACAAGTGGAATGTCAAGACTGGAAACGTAGTGGGTGAACAACAAACAACTAACATCAAAACAGAGACCGTGTCATGCCCGTTTACAGTGGGCAGGGCTGGGTTCTCTTGTAACTTGGAAGCAGGCCAGGGCTCTAGATGAGGAAGTGAGGAATCTAACAGAGGCATGTTTGTAGTTCAATAGGAACCATGCATGGTGACGCAACAATTGGCTGGGGGAATCCATTTGGGAAGCATGGACCCTACTCACCTCTCTACTGCTGCCAACATGGTTCATTCTAGACAACTTCCATGAAGCATTGCAGATTTTGATGGTGTGACACACAATAATTTGATCTTAAGAATTCGACCCCCTCCCCTTCATCGCCTCTCCGTTCTCATATTCTCTCCTCCTCATTATTTCCTCTCCTCTAGGTCTGTTTGTGATGAGTGGAGCTGTGATCTATACGGTGATGAGTCCTAAGTGGGTGCCTGATTCAGAGGCCTTCGGCTGGGCCTACATCATGGCCTGGGTGGCTTCCCTCTGGCCCTGATCAGCGGACTCATCTATGTCATCTTGAGAAAACGGGAATAAGACCTTATCCCTAACCTCCACCCTGCTCTCAGCATTAACAATCCCCCCCCCCCTCCCCAGGAGAGTAAGGTCAGAAGCTTGAGGACTGGTTTATCTGACTGGGTCCACAGCCGTCTTCACCCAGGTCTGCATCGTACTGAGAGGTAACACATGATGAAACAATACTGTCAGAATTTGAAGCTGTATATAGTATCTATGGTTTAAAGTCTATTTATAACACTTTTTACATATGTGTACATAGTATTGTTGTGTTGCTCCGTCAGATTCAGACAAGCTTTGTTTTAGCTGATAAATATGTTTGTAATGATGAATTAATTAGACACTGTTACTGTAAACCACAAAAATTAATACAAGTTTTTGAACAGTTTTCATCAAAGTGCATGTATAAAATAGAGCTAGAAGGATTTTGTGTAATTGAGCTTGCTTTACAAAAACTAAAAGTGGTAACATCCAAATAATGGCTTAGATGTTTTTCAACTATTTTTATTTCGTTTTTTATTTTCAACAAAGATGGTGCTATGTATTTACCATTCCTATTACTGATAGCCATTTTCATTTACAGTCAAATGACTTGACTTATGAAGTAACTATAAACGTCAGGGTGAGAAGTAGACTTCAATGTAATGTCCATGTGCCTAACTGCTTCTGTTTTATAGAGAAATTATTTAGATTTGTTTTAAATAAAAGCTTTAGAAAAACAGTCAACTGTGATTGTTCAGCTAAAAGGAGCTTTGGAGTTAGGGCGACGGAGGACTCGTTTTTTGGTTGGAATGTCAGTATTAGAACGTCTTGCCATTGTTCCATTTGATTTCCTCTGTTTTAGACAGAGTTCAAGGATGGAGAACGAGAGATAAATGACTGCATTGACTTAGATATGTGTTGTTGTCTTCTCTCTCACTGTAAGGCCATGCCATGTTCATCTGTTTGTATTTATAGCATATGTACGACCTGTAAACACGCTAGATACCAACCTGCCTCTTGGACATAGTACTGTAACAACTAGTAGGGCATTGCAGCCAGATCAAAATTGATTTAAGTTTTTAAATCTGATTACATTATATAGATATTTCAAAGAAGGTCAAGCAAGCTCTGAGGCAGCGTACTCCAACCTGATCAAGGCAGAATAGAGGACATGAATTCTAGTATTAGCCTTGCCATGTGGGAGAAAATGGACAGAGGTCTGCAGTTGTGATACAAATGTTCTGTTTCACTTTTGAAGTTTGACAAGCTGCAGTTTCTGCCATACTGAAGTACATGACTTATGTTTTCTTTATCATGTTAATAACATGTCTATGACTATCTAGTATGTAGACTTAATAAAACAAACCAAATTGAAAACAGCTCCTACTTACGGGGGATTTCTATGCATTTCACTAATTTATTTAGTGTATTCCTCATCACAGCATAACACTAACCCCATTAGAGCTATAGTCAAGACCATTGATTAATGTTGAGCTGCATTTAGCTATTTACAATGTTAATAGCTATGTTTAAATGGTCCAGTGTCTGCCTTGAAGAGTATGGTAAAAATGTACACGCTTTCATGCAATGTAATGTGGGATCTCTTGTATTTGGTTGGRGTGTTATTAAAGAGAATGCAAATTCTGAACTCTCGCTCTGTGGCCATAATATAATGATACCTGCACTAAGAGCTCGGTTCAGTTCGAGAAAAAATGTATGACAATGTAATGAGACTTTTAACATCATGCAGATTTCTCCCATCAAATAGCCTAACCTAAATGGCACTCGATCAAATAAAAAAAAATTGCGCTGTCACGTTAACAAGACAGCTCAAAGTAAAATGGACAATCACGATTTTTGTCCAGGAGTTTTCACCCCATTTTGTRATGATCAGTGGTTTCAAGTTTGTCAATTTTTGACACGCTGATCATAGTGAAAAAWAAAATACTTCTGCATTTCCCACCGTGTAAACACGTTGCGCACTACAGACCCTTGTTCAATTCCAGGCTGTATCCCAACCGGCCGTGATTGGGAGTCCCATAGGGCGGTGCACAATTGGCCCAGCGTCGTTAGGGTTTGGCCGCGGTAGGCTGTCATTGTAAATAAGAATTTGTAATTAACTGACCTGCCTAGTAAAAAATAAATAATAATAATCCATTGTGAGCCGACATGGTAGGCTACACCCCAGTAAGCACGAGCCAACATCTTTTTTTGGCCCTGTCCGGGCTTTGTTACTTTACATTTTTTGGGGGGTGTTTTACAAATAGTAGGCTTACCACAGTTGGGCATTCTTAAAATTCAATTTCAGACAACACTGTACTCTACACCTCAGTAAGCATGTGACTGATCTTAAACAATTTAGGATGTTTCTTCGCCTTGGAGCCTTGTTCTTTTTGTTTTGTTGCTAAAAAGTATTTAAAATGTTTTGCATTGATAGAATAGTCAAATTGTAAACTGCTGATTTTAAACATAATATTCGGTTTTGATTATCTAGCCCTCCAACTAGGGTTGTAAAATGTGTAGAAATCCCAGTTGAAGGATTACTCATTATTCCCTCCTAACGCCAGAAGTCTTRCAACCTAGGTCTGAATACTTTCCGAATGCACTGTATTTAGGTAAGGGAAGACCCCCATGAAATGGACAAAAATGAATGGCATCTTATTGCCATTGGGCAAAACACAATCGCAAATACCACTCAAATCGACGGCAATTCATTCAAAGCTTATGGCAACTGGCATATGGCAAATGCCAAGTGTCATACAGCAAATATCCCAATGATGGCGAGCGCGCTCCACCGTACATTTTCATTTTGCTAATGGAAATGGACGCAAAGGTCAATTTGAAAACTTTTTCAAAAATGTATCGCCCTCTAAAGTGCTTTCTGGYCTGTTTCTTTTTTTTGTCAATTATACATATATAACAACTGTATGAACATACCTTTGTCTTGTTTTATTGCATTGTCCATAAGGCCTATGTTTTGTCCATTTGCAATATATGACCATAGYAAGTCAAAGTCTGTGAACCATGGCCAAATGGCATATATAAGTATTGAAAGTGCCAAATCAGGATGTTATGTCCATTTGCCATATATGATCATAGGAAGTCGGTTTCTGAACCCAAAACTGTGACACATGTCCAAATGGCATTTATACTGACCAAATGATATATATCACTGTTAAGCCCTGACTCAGCCTAGGTCTATTTGTTTGATGAGGGAGAAATGGGACTCATTTTTATTTTATMTTTWGAAAAACGTTCAATATGACCAGGGGCACCCTCTATTGGTTGGGCACAGATGGGGGGTGCTCCCTACCCAGCCGTGGACCCCTTGCACCCCCCTAAAGGCATTAAAAAWAWWAATWAWAAWAATTCTCCTGGTAACCCGTTCCAATCACCAGGTGCATGGCTGTCCATTTGCAATGCAATGGGCATTTACCATGCTCTAATATACTGCAGACATGCCCAATTGACTGGCCCGTTAATCTCGGGATGGCCGGGCAGTGATAGTGGTTCCTCTCCATCGCTCGTTGGTGTTGATTTCAGCATGTCAATTTGGTGATGGTTCATCACTGTTTAAACTTATTGCAAATGGACAGAAGTCAGCCATCAAGTCAAGGTCCATCAGTCAATAAGATATCATTTGACATCTGTTGGGAGAAATTACTGATTTACAGTTCATGAGGGTTGCCTAATCACACACATGAATTTTTGGAAAGATGTGACCTTTTTAACCCTTCGAAACATCCCCTATGACCCCAATTTAAGGCACTTCCAGTAAGCACAGGAAGCTTAAAGTGAACACACATCCTCCTTGTGGTAGACTTTTACAGAATCATGAGTTGTAAGTCTTTACGTTAACCTCTTAGCGCTAGGGGTCAGAATATTTTTTATTTTATTTTTTATAACGTGCCCAATGTAAACGGACATTTTCTCTGGCCCAGATCGTAGAATATGCATATAATTTACAGATTAGGATAGAAAACCCTCAAGTTTCCAAAACTGTCAACATATTGTCTGTGAGTAAAGCAATACTTTTTCTGCATGCGAAAACCTGAGAAAAAGTAACCCGGAAGTTATATTTTTTTTTTAATCTGTGTTTCCTGGCCCGCCTATCCTCCATTTTTTTAAAGGGGTATCAACCAGATTCCGTTTCCAATGGCTTCCTCAGGCTGAGACCAGGCTTTAGACATAGTTTCAGGCTTTTATTTAGAAAAAATGAACGAGTTTTTCCAAAACTAGTCAAGTGTCCCTGAAAAGTTACCGCGCGCGTGAGAGGAGCTCACCATTTTTCTTTAGTCTCTGAATGAATAGGTTATGGTCCGGTTGAAATATTATCGATTATGTTTGTTAAAAACAACCTGAGGATTGATTATGAAAAACATTTGACATGTTTCTACGACCATTACTGATACTTTTTGGAATTTGTCGAACGGAACACGGCTTTGATTTTCTGAGCATAATGCGCAACCCAAATGGCGGTTTTTGYTGATAAGTAATATTTATCAAACAAAAATAACATTTGTTGTGTAACTGGGAGTCTCGTGAGTGGAAACATCTGAAGATTATCAAAGGTAAGCGATTAATTTCATTGCTTTTCTGACTTTCGTGATCAAGCTAATATAAGGCTAGCTTGTTGTAGCATTGAAATCTACACTCACAAAAGCTTGGATTTCTTTCGCTGTAAAATATATTTTCAAAATCTGACACGATAGGTGGATTAACAAGCTACGGTGTGTTTTGGTATATTTCACTTGTGATTGCATGATTATAAATATTTATAGTAATATTTTTGCATTTGGCYCCCTGCAATTCTAGCGGTTGTTTAGGAAAGTGAACCCATATTCGGTATCRGTAGCGCAGAGAAGTTAAGAACTGACTGATTTTACAGATGGTTGAATGCAGTGTTTTTCACAAACTGCATGTTGGCTATATCTAAACAATTTTAAGGTGATTTTTAACCACCTCCGGTTGCTCCAGGAAGCTTAGAATCAACACAGGTAGTCCTCATAGTGGCCTGATGGATTGTCATCAAAGACAGTTTGATATGTTATTCATAACRCACATAGGCTTCAGGTTGAAGTTTAGGGGAGCAGGCAATGTATGACCTATGGGGAGAGATGTCATTGTAAACTGTGAGATGAAAACACCCTGTTTTCACTGTTAAGGGTTAATGCCACACGGTCAAGGTTAAGCTTGCACAGATCGGGAGGACGTTAGGAACGTTCCTGTGGTTGAATTGTCCTTCTAACCCTAACGGTTCTGCCACTGTCACCCAAAAGCACCTGAAATTTAGGCCAGGCTTCATTTTGTGCCTAATTTTTTGCACGGCCGCGGTCAGAGTGAGCGAGCTATGGTCAAGAGGGGCATCCTCTTGAACTCGGCATGGCCTAGAGACTACGGTGATGCCATTTGCCAACTATTTTAGTGTTGATTTCAGTCTGTCATTTTGGTGATGGTTCATCACTGTTTAAACTTATTGCAAYCGTACAAAAGTCAGCTAGCAAGTCAGCGTCCATCAGTCAGTAAGATATCATACTGACACCAAACCCAACTATCACATTTCAGAGCAGGCCCAAAATTCAGTGCCTAATGTTTAAACCATAACTTAAAACGCATAGCTTTGTTCTAGCTGCGGGTCCAGTTACCCCGAGTTTTGCCTCGATAGGTCATTTGGAGCCCGAGCAGTGACCTTTAATTAGTGCTGAATATTCACTTTTTCTGGGCGTTGCTATGGGGTCCTTGAAAGAGCTATCGGACAGAAATGTTAGGGCCGAGACTGTTTCAATGCACCTAGTCTTGTGACTCTGGGACTTTTATAAATGTTGTCATTTTCGCGATGGTRGTGCTCCGAAACCTGCCTTAACGGATTCGTCTGAACACGCCTCAACTGGATCTAACTTTTTTTTAAGAAAAAAACAAACATTTATAATGTTTGTCGTACACCAATTGTACGATTTCTCGTAAATTACGATAGATAAATGGCTGGTTATTTTTTTCCTGACACCGTAGGTTCATGTACTTTGACGTGAAGCGGTCAAATTAGCACTCTATGGCCGTTTCTGACCTTTATTCCCAGAAAATGGGCCATAACTCAAAAAGCGTTGAGGCCTCGGCCATCTTGTTTCTGGGGTCAAARCTGTGCTCACCAAGTTTCYTCTTAAGTCTTTTCCYTTTAGGAGAAATGGCCATGTCACATTGATGTTTTGTCCARTTGTACTAAGCAGCCTGTCGCCATCTGGTTGAATTTTCCAGGACAGCGGAAAAATGACCAACTTAAACCTTTTATAAAACGGAAACCAATTGTCAGAGAGACTTCATTTGATGACTTCCCGGAAGATCTGGCCCTGGGGCACGGCCTGAGGCCGTCGGCCTATTTTAAAACATTTGCGGACGTCTAGTAAGGGACTGTACATTTGCAATATGGTGATCCTCATCAATCAGACAGCAAATGCCATTTGCGTCCCTTATGTAGGGCAGCAGCCTCTAAGCTGCAGGGTTGAGTAACTGGGTGGGATAGAAGCTGTTTTTCAGTCTCTCTGTCCCAACTTTGATGGACCTGTACTGACCTCACCTTCTGGATGATAGCGGGGTGAACAGGCCGTGATTCAGGTAGTTGATGTTCTTGATGATCTTTTTGGCCTTCCTGTGACATTGGGTGCTGTAGGTATCTTGGAGGGCAGGCAGTGTGCCCCTGGTGATGCATTGGGCAGACCGCACCACCCTCTGGAGAGCCCTGCTGTTGCGGGCTGGGCAGTTGCCGTTTCAGGCGGATGATACAGCCCTACAGYATGCTCTCAATTGTGCATCTATAAAAGTTTCTGGATCTTGGGGGCCAAGCTGAATTTTCAGCCTCCTGAGGTTGAAGAGGTGCTGTTGCGCATTCTTCACCAAACTGTCTGTGTGAGTGGAACATTTCAGATCGTCAGTGATGTGTACGCTGAGGAACTTTAAGCATGCTCCCTCTGCTGTTTCCTGAATTCGACGAACAGCTCCTTCGTTTTTTTGAGGGAGAGGATTTTTTCCTGGCACCACTCTGCTATGGCCCTCACCTCCTCCCTGTAAGCCGTCTCTTCATTGTTGGTAATCAGGCCTACTTCTGTTGTGTCGTCTGCAAAGTTGATGATTGAGACGTAGGCTTGCATGGCCACGCAGTCATGGGTGTACAGGGGGCTGAGCATGCACCCTTGTGGGGCCCCTGTGTTCAGGATCAGCAAAGTGGTGTTGTTTCCTACCTTCCTTCACCACCTGGGGGCAGCCTGTCAGGATGTCCAGGACCCAGTTTTACAGGGTGGGGTTCAGACCCAGGGCCCCAAAATTAATGATGAGCTTGGAGGGTAATATGGTGCTGAAGGCTAAGATATAGTCAATGAACAGCATTCTTACATAGGTATTCCTCTTGTTCAGATGGGATAGGGCAGTGTAATGGCGATTTTTCTATCGAATCTATGGGGCAGTAAGCAAATTGAAGTGGGTCTAGGGTGTCCAGTAAGGTAGAGGTGATATGATCCTTAACTAGCTTCTCCAAGCACATCATGATGACAAAAGTGAGTGCTACGGGGTGATAGTAATTTAGTTCAGTTACCTTTTTGCTTCTTGAAGCAAGTGCGGACAGCAGACTGGGTTAGGGAGAGATTGAATATGTCCGTAAACACTCCAGCCAGCTGGTCTGCGCATGCTCTTAGGTTGTTAGGGATGCTGTCTGGGCCGGCAGCCTTGCAAGGGTTCATATGCTTAAATGTCTTACTCACGTRGGCCATGGAGAACAAGAGCCCACAGTCCTTGGTACTGTTATCCTCAAAGCGGGCGAAGAATGTGTTTAGCTTGTCCGGGAGCAAGACGTCGGTGTCCACAACGTAGCTGGTTTTCCCTTTGTAATCCGTGATTGTCTGTAGACCCTGCCACATACATCTCGTGTCTGAGCCGTTGAATTGCGACTACTTTGTCTCTGTACTGACGGTTTGCCTGTGTGATTGCCTTATGGAGGGAGTAACTACACTGTTTGTATTTAACCATATTCCCAGTCATCTTGCCATGGTTAAATGCGGTGGTTCTTGCTTTCAATTTTGCYCGAATGCTGCCATTATCCACGGTTTCTGGTTTGGTTAGGTTTTAATAGTCAGTGGGAACAGCATCCCCTATACACTTCCTGATAAACTCAGTCACCGTGTCTGTGTATTCGTCTGTTGTTCTCGAAGGCTACCTGGAAGATGTCCCAGTCCGCGTGATCAAAACAATCTTGAAACATCAATTCCGATTGGTCAGACCAGCGTTGAATAGACCTTAGCACGGGTACTTCCTGTTTGATTGTCTGCTTATAGGAAGGGAGGAGCAAAATGGAGTTGTGATCTGATTTCCCAAGGGGAGGGTAGGGGAGGGCCTTGTAGGCATCCCGGAAGGTGGAGTAGCAGTAGTCAAGTGTTTTTCCAGCGCGACTACTACGTTAATGTGTTGACAGAACTTCGGTAGTGTTTTCCTCCAAAATTTGCTTTGTTCAAATCCCCAGCTACAATAAATGCGGCCTCAGGATTTATTGTTTCCAGTTTGCATAAAGTTCAGTGTAGTTCCTTGAGGGCCGCCGTGGTACCGGCTTGAGGGGGAATATACACGGCTGTGACTATCCGAAGAAAATTATCTTGGGAGGTAATACGGTTGGCATTTGAWTTGTGAGGTATTCCAGGTTGGATTAACAAAGGTCTTGAGTTTCTGTACGTTTATCACAATCACATCATGAGTAGTTCATCATAAAACATACACCATCYCCTTTCTTCTTCCCGGAGAGTTCTTAATTCCTGTCTGTGCGATGTACTGAGAATCCAGCTCACTATATGGACGCGGACAGTATATCCGGAGAGAGGCATGATTCCAGGAAACAGTGTTACAGTCCCTGATGTCTCTAGAAAGAGACATCAGGATCCAATTTGGAAACGAACAAAGGATCCAATTTGGAAAGTCGTATTTCTGGTTGTAATACTGTTGAGTTACCGCCGCTCTGATATCCAAAAGTTCTTTACAGCTGTATGAAATAAAACAAAAAAGTTCTGGGCTAATGTAAGAAATAAAACGCWAAAAAAATGAAATACTGCAAGTTGCTTAGGCGCTCGAAGGGGAGCTGTGATGTCTGTCGGCTCCATCTTTTCTACACCTGTTATATTTGGCGCATGTGACAAATTAAATTAGTTTTTGACCCCATTTTTAAAACAGAGGTACTTCTCATGCAAGAAATTAAAAGGTCAGTTTAGAATCAGTCCAATTGTATAGCTCTATATCATGTTGGAGGGCAAAGTGATGACGGGTGAGTTTCCAACCATGAAAGAAGACTCCTGTAAACATCTTGGATTACAGCTGAAGACCTGGAAGGTCACTACCCACTGCCTTTCCTCCCCTCATACTTCACATAGTGCAGTGCCCTTGTTTTACCCACAGCTGTCTCACTGTGTTAGCATCGATCACAAGAAGCTGCTGCCTATCGACCCATCAGGGATTGGACTGATTCCACTCATATGCGCTACATTCTGCCAGTTTTGTAATATGTTATACACACTACTACATTGAAAATAGTAATTCATGGAATTGAAAAGAGGGACAAAGGCAGGTTGGTATTTTCTGTCAAAAGAAAAAGGGGTGGCAAATGACAAAATACTTRGTTTACTGTGAGGCTCACAGCCAAATACTCCATACCTACAGATGTAAGATCTATTTGAGATTTAAAAAGGCTTCTAAAGTTTCCACATTGTAAACTGACTTGACATGCACTTTTGAAAAATGTATCATATCAACTGCTACAAATACATCCATTAATTATAATCCACATAATTAACATTTCCTGTTGCTGCAGGATTATTCTCCTGCTGTAAGAGACTGGCTCAAATTAAGATCCTACATATGTAACATACCAGTGATCAACACATGAACAATTTCCCATAGGGCCTGTGGCATTGTTATAATCGCAAACATCAGTGCTTTGCTGTTGGAAAATCAACAATCCATTTATCTTCACCCGTTTCATGTTTCCTCCACTACAGTAGTGTAGCTTAATCATGACGGGCCCTGGTGCCCCAAAAAAAMTACGGGCCCCTATTACCACCCATATTTCCCTAAATTAAAATATTTTTGGTAGTAAGGCTGTGGGTTAATATTACTAAGCATTGTAACAGCAGAGCAGAACCTAATCTAAGGGCACATGTGAAGCTGTTACCAGAGAATCCACAATATACATTCAGCACCATTAACGGCGGTCAGAAATTAAGCCGTATAAGTCGATCAGCACCACCGAACGCACAAAGCGGTCAAAAAGCACCCTATTTTATCTGCAAATAATAGGCAATAGCCTATATTATAAAACATAGATATATAGATCACAGCTAATGACCCAGTACATGCTCATGGAAGTTACGCACGGCAGCAAAACTGACATACTGTTATTTCAAATGATCTGCTTTCCACAGAGGCCCAAAGCAAAAACACCAGCAAATCAATGAAGTGGAGCACTCAAACAGATTGCTTAAGTGGCAGCATGCCTTTTAACAGTATATGATATGTATGTGCTTACTATTATTCTTATAGCCTAGTTAAACGTATAGGCTTTGATGACAATGAAATGGCTCAGCGGCCGTGTACCAGAACATGGTTTCCAAAGGCAGATCAAGCATAGTCGTAGATTGGCAAGCAATGTACATTAATCTCAACAAAGCTTGATTTTTATAGGCTGTCTGGGTAGCCTGCCATGTAAAAATATAAGCGTACTCATTTGATGGGCATTCGACAGGCCTTGCACTCTGCGAAGTCGTTGACTGGCATTCAAATCCATGGTCCTGGACCTGGTGTTTTCAATGGACAGAAGGGCCAACCCACTCAGTCTCTCCTTTCCCATGGTGCTCCTCAGGTATGATTTAATTATTTTCAGTTTGGAAAAGGAGTGCTCGGCACTGGCTACTGTTACAGGCAGAGTCATAAAAAGGAGCATCGCTGTAACTACTTCCCCAAATGTAGCAGTGACTGAATTGTAATCTACAATGAACAACTTGGCCAGGTCTCTCACTGTAGTGTGCTTTGCTATTTCCTTCTTAAAACAGGCCTTGAAAGAGAGTAATTGGCCAGGGATGCTTGCTGATATATCTTTGATGTAATGTTCAGCCAGCCGGCTGGCGTTCTCATAGAGCGCATCATCATCTGCGTTGGCCAGGGTAGTGGGATGGATTGAGTCAAACAGATTCGATGTTGCCCGCAGACTTRTAAATCTGTTTGACAGCTGGTGGATAATGATGTCAAGGTTTGCATTAAAGACGTTGACTCAAAAAACTACTCGCCTCATCAGACAGTCGCTCGTCCTCGCATAGCTCATTYAAATGACGCCTCGCCTTCCTTCTCCGAGTGTCTTCAAATGCATTCTGAGCTCCCCATTTGTCGGCAAGGGTCTTTGCAGTGACTTTGGCCTTCTCAAAATCCTGTCAGAATCCGGACAGGACCTCTATCATGTCCTTGAGTAGGCTGACTGCCCTGTGCCGGTCTGCGTCTTTGGTCTGTAGCATTTTGGAGACGACGTTCACATTTCTAAAACCTTAATTTGCAGAACGACTAAAACAGCACTTTTTCAGTGCTGCTGTATCATCCCTCGTCTTTCTTGTCACTTAAAAGCACAATCTTGGTGAGGGCCTTCATTACATCCACATATCTGTATCTCAGGGCGGCAAGGGACTCATATCTAGATGACCAGTGGGTGGGACACAGTCGTTTTAGAGTTACATTWAATTTTTTTGATGTAAATCAAATATACTGCACCACTCAACATTGACCGACTCTTTTTGCCATGTCCGAAGAAGGTGTATAACAGTTCAACAGTATCATAAAACGATTTAATCTCTGGCAGATTTTCGACAGTTGTTGAGAGCCAGGTTAAGATTGTGCGATGCTCAATGCACATAAACGGCAAGCGGCTCTTTTTCAGATATTCTGGCCTGCACACCCGAATAGACCCCGCTCATATTAGCAGCTCCATCATACCCCTGCTCTCGACATTTTGAAATATCCAGCCCATTATCCTCTATGCTGCCCAGGATTGTATGTTGAAGCTCAGCTGCTGATGTGTCAGCAGTCTTCAGAAATCCCKAAAATGTCTCTGTGATGGTCAGATCTGTAGTGACATTATTTGCATCCCTTATCACTCTCGCATAGTGATGAACTTGGCTTAACTGGTCTACTTTGGATACATCCGGTGTGGTGTCCATAATAATAGAAAAAAATGGGGTTTCCTGCATCTCTCTCTGAATGTCACACTTCACTCACTCAGCTAAGATATAAATCAGCTCAATTTGGATTTGAGGACTGAGATAGTTACCGGATCCTGCGGGGCGTTCTAAAAGTTCACTCAGAACTGTGTCGTAAAATGACAGCAGTTCAATTATGCCTGGAAAATTCCTACTGTTGGCCTGCCCCAGCTTTTCACGGTGCCGTCTGAACGCCAAATTACATGATGCCTAACTAGTTCTTGCAAGACCCCAGGTTGCACTTTCACATTTCTTTGGAACCATTTCTTTGGAAGAAGAAGAAAGAGGAGGAGGAAGAGCAGGAAGAGGAAGAAGAGGAGACGGAGAACAATAGAATCTATGAAGTGCTCAGGCATCTTGAGTACTTTTAAACATTATGCAATTTAAGTATATCTTGCCAGCCTTATGGGAAAAACACATATTTCCTGTGGGAAATGACATGTTTTCACATGTGACATTTCCACATGTTTTGCACATGTAACATTATGTCTTTTTGGGAAACTTCCCTTGACATTTCACAGGTGATGATATTTCACATGTAGATTTTCACATGTGATCACATAACCTTTCACATATATGTATAAAAACGTTRATATGAGATTTCACAGGTGATGCGCTGCAAACAAAAATGAGTCTTCATGACACACACACAACTCACATGTTTGACTACAGTAATTTTGTTATTACCTGGGATTTTAACTCGCAACCTCTTGGTTTACTGCATTGCGATCTTCCTGCTACGCCACAGATTTGAGACTTCAAAGTAAATATCAGCTCCGTTAAAAAATACACACAAAAGTGATTATATTTATCATAGTGATTCAGCAGTAACATTATAACAGAATAACCAACATTAGAGAACAATACAGAACTCAAATTACTGAAATAAGTCAATTAAATCAATGATGAAAGAATACTAAAATAGCAGTCAGAAGGCACTCTGTTTCTAAGTGAAAAACAGTATAGGAATGAATGTATAGAGAAATGCTACAGACATTCTGTGCTACAATATCAAATTCAGCAGATTTGTGATTTCACATGTAGGTGTCACATCTGAAATGTCACGTGAAGTGCTCCAAAACGTGTTGTCAATCTGAAATGTCACGTGAGTGCTCCAAAAACATGTTTTCACATCTGAAATGTCACGTGAAGTGCTCCAAAAACGGTTGTCACATCTGAAATGTACGTGAAGTGCTCCAAAAACGTGTTTCACATCTGAAATGTCACGTGAAGTGCTCCAAAAACATGTTTTCACATCTGAAATGTCACGTGAAGTGCTCAAAACGTGTTGTCACATCTGAAATGTCAGTGAAGTGCTCCAAAAACGTGTTTTCACATCTGAAATGTCACGTGAAGTGCTCCAAAAACGTGTTTTCACATCTGAAATGTCACGTGAAGTGCTCCAAAAACGTGTTTCACATCTGAAATGTCACGTGAAGTGCTCCAAAAACGTGTTTTCACATCTGAAATGTCACGTGAAGTGCTCCAAAAACGTGTTTTCACATCTGAAATGTCACGTGAAGTGCTCCAAAAACGTGTTTCACATCTGAAATGTCACGTGAAGTGCTCCAAAACGTGTTTTCACATCTGAAATGTCACGTGATGTCCAAAAACGTGTTTTCACATCTGAAATGTACGTGAGTTCAAAACGTTTTTCACATCTGAATGTCACGTAAGTGTCCAAAAACGTGTTTTCACATCTGAAATGTCACGTGAAGTGCTCCAAAAACGTGTTTTCACATCTGAAATGCACGTGAAGTGTCCAAAAACTGTTTTCAATCTGAATCACGTGAAGTGCTCCAAAACGTGTTTTCACATCTGAAATGTCACGTGAAGTGCTCCAAAAACGTGTTTTTACATCTGAAATGTCGTGAAGTGCTCCAAAAACGTGTTTTCACATCTGAAATGTCTCGTGAAGTGCTCCAAAAACGTGTTTTCACATCTGAATGTCACGTGAAGTGCTCCAAAAACGTTTTCACATCTGAAATGTCACGTGAAGTGCTCCAAAAACGTGTTTTCACATCTGAAATGTCACGTGAAGTGCTCCAAAAAGTGTTTTCACATCTGAAATGTCACGTGAAGTGCTCCAAAAACGTGTTTCACATCTGAAATGTCACGTGAAGTGCTCCAAAAACGTGTTTTCACATGTTGGCATGCCTCACCAACAATTGCATTTAAACTTATAGGATACTTTGTTAGATGTGCTTATGGCACAAATTTATTTTATATTTTTTCTGTAATTTTACAGTCAGTTACTGGCTACTGAGTTGCAGTGAAAACTCAGTAGCTGACTGAACTTTTTACAATAAATATACTGTTCAAGTACACAGAAATGTAAATGATTTTCAAGAATTAGGATTTGGCTGTTTTGGTTCACTTCCTGAATTGACTGGAACTTAAATGTAATGGACCCCAACATTGGTTAGGACACTTGGGACACAACCACACCCTTTGAACTCAAAAGCTATTGGATGCCAGTAACCTGAATTTCCTGCTTCACCACCAGGTCTGTGGTCATGACAGAGAGCGTCCACAGATTTATTGGCAATAATACATTACTGCACTTTGCTAAAAGTTGACTGGAATCAAGAAAAAAAACATCTGATTATCTGACAACACCAATGAATAGGTAGCGGTGCACTGGGACATTTGACATTAAGGTTTAGATTCAATCAGATCGAGCCTAGACACACAATTGCCGACACCTACATAGCTGACAGACCTAGCCCTAAGTGTAAAGAAATGCTCCTGGGATTTGAACTTGCAACCTTTTGGTCTGGAGTGCATTAATGCTCAGCTGGGACACAAGTTGTTATTTGTTACCAAGAACATATTGCCACACATAAGTGTACGGTTACAGTACATTGTTGTTCCCATGTATGCCAAAAAAGGTCAAAGGTAAACATATGGTACCTTTAGAAGTACACATAGGTACTCACATGGTACTTGTTGGTACCTTTCAGAGTACATGTGCAGAAAATCTAGTATAATGGAGCAAATAAATGTCTTCCCAATATATTCAATATAATGCTGTGTTCAAAATTATGTGGGAGGTGGAAATTTACCAGTTGTGCATGCATGTGTTTTAAACTCATAGAGAAATGCCAATTGGCTAATGGCCAACAAGCTGTGTCAACCATAAACTAAAGTACAGATTATCATGCTCGTAAACAAATTCTAGAGTTAAAAAATCCTAATAATTGATTGCTTTTTTCAAATATTTTTGTTGTTGATACATTTAGCTGCCGGAAAGGCTGTTATCTAGGTCATTTCTTAGTAGGTGATGTCAGAATGTGGGAGAATCGGACTCAGGGATGATAGATGGATTTCCCAGTAGTAATTATCAGTTGGAAGGCCGCTTAAGTGGATTTTACCAGTTGTATGTGGTAAATTCCCATTCCTCACTTCGTTACGGATGCAGGATTAGGTACAATCATTACTACACTTTGAAATATAGGTGGAGCAATGTGTTATTGGGGTCTCATTAGCATATCTGGGGGCATAGTCTGTTGTATTTGTGCCAACCGTCAGTAGAAATGTTGTACCAATTTATTGGTTTATCATTATGTTGATGATGTTGATACATTATGTTGATACTTTGAAATTTGTGGAAATGTGAAAGGAATGTAGGAGAATATAACACACTAGATCTGGTAAAAGATAATACGAAGAAAAAACAACCGTTCTTTTGTATTTTTTTGTACCATCATCTTTGAAATGCAAGAGAAAGGCCATAATAGATATTCCAGCCAAGGTGCAATTTTGGTCACTAGATGGCAGCAGTGTATGTGCAATTTTTTAGACTGATCCAATGAACCATTGCATTTCTGTTCAAAATGTTATATCAATTCTGCCCAAATGAGCCTAATTTTTTATTAATAACGTTTCATGTTCAAAAATGTGCACTCTCCTACCCAAATAGCATGGTATTCTTTCACTGTAATAGCTACTGTAAATTGGACAGTGCAGTTAGATTAACAAGAAGTTAAGCTTTCTGCCAATATCAGATATGTCTATATCCTGGGAAATGTTCTTGATACTTACAACCTCATGCAATCGCATTAGCCTACGTTAGCTCAACCGTCCCATGGAAGGGACACCGATCCCAAAGAAGTTTTAACATGGCAACTGGCTATGAATGAAATATTCTATGGCTCTTTTCTGTAGAACTGACAGTATATATATAGTGATGGCGTTCTTGAACGTACGGCTCTTGTTGAACAGATGTTTTGAGTGAACGTCGGGAACCGAATCGCATCGATGCAAGAGCTGTTCATTTGACTCCCTGATTTGTATACTGCTACTACTGTTTTCTTGTTGTTGCTCAAAATAATGTTTTTCTGCAGATAAGTTACAAATGTTTATT